>NW_015665886.1:574594-574968 GCF_001515625.1 Sinocyclocheilus rhinocerous | reverse complement strand
ATAATATAATATAATATAATATAATATAATATAATATAATATTTAATAATATAATATAATATAATATAATATAATATAATATAATATAATACTTTAATATTTTTTATTGTGTTTCATTTCCAATCAAGCTGTAATTTAGCAAATTATGCAAAGAGTGTGACAATATTTAATTATATTATTTTTAAATTTAGCTACACAATACACAATTTAAGATCAGTCAGAAACATGAACATTATTATAATAATAAGAATAAACAACATTATTATTATTATTATTTTCAATAAATAAATAAATAACCCTAACATTTGAACAGCAGTGCATTTATTATTATTATTATTATTATTATTAAGATCAGCATCAAAATATAAAGTTTA
>NW_015665886.1:565006-574304 GCF_001515625.1 Sinocyclocheilus rhinocerous | reverse complement strand
TAAAAATATAATATAGTAATATATACTGTATATATATATATATATATATAGTAATATACAAAATATTGAAAAGGTTTGTTTATTTCGCTCCTTTTTGTTTTTTAAATAGTCATAGTTTAAGATTAATAAGGGTGGATTTTGCTCTGTAAGCACTCTTGTGTGTCCTCATGCAGCTGTGTATTAATCTGCTTAGGTTTCTTTCATACAAATATTTTAGATTGTGCATTTTTTAATTTGCATACGGACAGTCATATCATGTTAACGTCTATTTGTGCATAATTAATCACAATGTGCGATTCGTATATATGTGATTGTTTGTTTTTCTGTCTTGCACGTACAAGTTTTCTCATGGCGTGAGCATCCAGCGAGCCATAAATCCCAGCTGTTTGTCTCATTTCCGTCTCATTAGAGAGCGGAGACCAAGCGCATGGCTGTGGACCATGAGATTGGTAATTAACACAAGGCCTAACGAAGGCAAAATGAAAAACAACAGCTCTACAAACTCAACCCATCAACTCGGACCTGCTGACTAGAGAAACAAAACGCTGAGATGTCCAATGAGGCCTGAGATAAACTAACTCCACATCCTCTTCATCAAACTCTTCGTTCTCTTCAAGTCGCCCAGTAGGCACTATAAGTGCTAGCTGACTGGATTCAACAACAACTTTGGTCAGCTGTTTATGATGGATTAAATGGGTTCAGGTGATTATGAATAGAACAGGCATGCACAAATAACATATGCATAGAAACAATCACAATGGAAAGCCGCAAATTTAAAGTACACTCATAATGTCACCTCAGGGAGTTAAAACGTGTTTAATGATGGTGCATTGAAGCATAGTGTGATAAACAGAGCAAGAAATCCAACTGCAGGGGAAAGGAGAGCAAGGGATGAAGCAAAAGGATGGAGAATTCCTCTTGACCTCTGACCTGCGTAGAGTGACAGGCTCATTTGCTCTGTGTGTGTGTGTGAGCTCGGATGTCGGAGTGTTTGTGTGACTGTGGGCTAATTCTCCCTGACACCAGGCAGACTCGGAATGCCATCGCTGTCCCTCTACATTAGCCCCTTCTGATCCTCTTGCCACTCACACACTCAGAGTGAAGGAGAGGGGAAGAGAACCAGTCACTGCACATTGTTGGAAATTACTATCTGGTATAATCTCACATGCTGTCTCTGGAGGAGCAGTTTACATCCGGGTATGTTTGGCCCTGCAGACTTTAAAAAATGACACTTTTTACAGTGTACATAAAGTGTACAAAATACACATACATTACTGTTTTTAACATACATTATAAATTCCAAAGCATGTTGTTTTAATAGCTTTTCTTTTTTTTTTTTTGCATTTCTTAGGCTAATTTCAAAGTATTTTAAATATATAATGCTTAAATATTTATATATATTTAAATATGTACCCTTTAACACTTTAAACAATTCTAACTTGATTAGAAACAAACAATAAAAATGGTTTCCTCACACTTTAGAATGAATGAATGAATATCCTTTTATAATTTATTTTTCATTACACTCCTGTGCACAAGTTTGAATGTTTTTGAAAGTCACTTAATATTCACTAAGGCTTCATTTATTTGATCAAAAATAAGTAAAAACTGTAATATTGTAAAACAGAACAATTTAAATGAACGGTTTTATATTTTAATATATTTTAAATAATATCAATTCATTTCTAATTAATATAATAATTTCTGTAATTTCTTCCTCTAATAGCAAAGCTGAATTTCCAACAGCCATTACTCCCATCTTCAGTGTCACATGATCCTTCAGAAATCATTGTAATATGATGGGATCTGGTGCTGCAAGAAACATGTATTATTATTATTATTATTATTATTATTATGAAAACGTTTGTTTTTCTTTTTTTTTTAGGATACTTTGATGAATAGAAAGATCAGAAGAGCAGAATTTATTTGTAATAGAAAACTTTTGGAACATTATAAGTGTCTTTACTATTATTTTTGATCAGTTTAATGCATCCTTGCTGAATAAAAATATCAATTTCTTTCAAAGAAAAAAATACTGAACCCTAAACTTTGAACAGTAGAATGTTTATCACAATTGTTCTTTCTGGTGGTATTGTTAGCACAACTGAGAATGAATGAATGAATGAATGAAAGGAAAAATAAATATTGAAGTGGTTTATGTTTATTTCACCCTTTGTTTAAACATAGGTTACAATATCAAACATTTTTTGGTAGATTTTCAGAGTTTAAGATTAGAAAGTGTGGGTTTAAAATAAACAGAAAAGCAGCAAGAATAAACAATGAAGGCATGATAAGGCATGTTTAAATGTGACCTTCGTATCATGTAAAGAAATTCTGGTATTATTGACTCAAATCAAGCTAAATAGCCATTCCTCCCGTATAGCTAAAACACCCATAAGAGTGTCTCCCGAACCCAAACAGCCCCTCCTGACACACATGCTCTGATGCTCTGGCTTATAGAAATCCAGAGGAGCAGCAGTGTTGATAGCCCCTACTGGTTAATAATGTCACCAGCTGATCCTGTCCTGTGTCCACTATAGTCTAGCTCAAATCTCTGTGTGTGTGTGTGTACCATGATAAGTCTAGCAGCTCATTCTCTGAACAGTAAATTCGAGAGGCCATATGGGACGTGTTGCGAGAACCGAGCTGAGAAACAGAACAAATGAAATTTAATCAATAAAGAAGGCAAAACAAAGACATTTATTAGAGAGAGCTTCCAACAGAAACTCTTGTCACTGACTCCACACGGCTTTACCTCTATCCCAGACATGCTTGAAATCCTTTTAGCAAGCCAAGACAGCATGCTCTTGTTATTTGAATATAATCTTCTGCTTCTACAGGCATGGTTGTGTGTGTTTAGAAGCATGATGCAGGGGAAGACCTCAAAGCTTAATCCTGTGATGTACATATTTCCTCCTGAAGGTTTTCAGACCCATGAGCGCCGACGGAGAAATCATGTGAAATTTGAATTTCAGGACATCTAAAAAGATTTATTCGGGTGTGCTTAAAACCTCAGAAAAACCTTATTTTAAAGTCCATAATGCATTCAGATGTGGGAATCAACATAAAATACTGCATAAATATCTCTGTGTGTGTGTGTGTGTGTGTGTGTGTGTGTGCGCGCCTTTGCATTTGTGTGTATGAATAGTACAAGATGTCTCAACCATTGCAGTATATTCACTAAACTGGCAACACTTTTGCAAACAGTTTATTATAATTTTGAGTGTAGCTTTATTTCCATTTTATTTTTAGTGGGTCTTTTCGATTTAGTTGATTTAGTAGTTTTAATTGTTTCAGTTTAGTTGTTTTTTTACTTTACCATTCATAGTGTAAGTCTAGTTTTATTTTTTTCAGCGATTTTTAGTTTTATTTTATTTAGTATAATGCAGCTTCTTATAAAGTTAATCAACCAACTAGTATAATTTAAAAAAAAGTCTTGCATTTATAAACACAGAGTTGCTGCTATCCAGTGTTATTTTAGTATCTCTGATACTATTGTAGTTTTTAGTATAATTTAAATTATTTTATATTTTTGTATGTTCCATTTTCATTTAAATGTTTGTGAAAGTTTTAGTAATTTTGTTGTGTTTTAATCATTTAATTGCCTATATAGTTTTTTTTATTCATTTTTATTTAAGTTTTAATTCAAGAAAATCTAAATGAAGATGAGAAAATAAGCTGAAATATTATTTTACATTTTATTTCAGTTAAATTTATTTCAATTCATTTTTTTTTTACTATAATAACTCTGTTGCTAGTGACTTTTTCATGTTAAATGCAGGTAGGAAAGGTAAGATTTTATAATATACCATAAATCAGAAACTAAAATGTTTTTAAATTGTAAATTGTTTTAAATTATAAAATATAATAAATATATAATATTGTATTATTACTATTTAATTTAATTTATTTGTTATACTGTTTACTTCAAATAATTTATATAGTAGTTGTATAGTATATAGTAGTCACAAAAAGTTTAAATTTTTCACTATAATGCTATAGTTTTTATTTTTACTTAAGTTAACAAAAATGTTTTCATTTAGTTTCCATTTTGTTCTCATGTTTTGTAAGTGTACAACATCACAGCGAGGTAACACAAGGTCCCCTCCAGTCTCTGTGGAAAATTCATGACTGTTATGAGTGTAGATGAGGACATGAAGTAAAGTAAGACGTTCTGGACTTTGACCACTTGCCATGTTTTAGCATTTGACAGATGGGCTTTTTCTTTTCTTTTTTTTTTCTAAATAGAGTGGCAGTGAGATGGATGAATGAAAATGTGGAAGAGCGAGGGCAAGGGGGGATGACGTTAAGCGAGGTGGCCCTCAGCGTGGACGCAATGGCCATCAAACTCAAAGCCAACCTGGTTATTGAAGAGAGGGAGAGAGTGAGGTTAAATAATTGATAGTAAGTATTTCAATAGGCTGCACCCGTCTTTTCTGATGAAGGAAGTGCCAGTCAAGTCGGACCTCAGTGCTGTTTTGGGGGGGAGGAACACCGTGGAATGTGGATGTGCATTTATGTATGAGCAAATGAGAGGAAAAATGAGAGCACAATGTCTGTTCATAATACATGTGGGTGTAAGGTGCATGTAAACAGGTTGTGGAAGTGTGTAGTTTAATGTGCAGACAGGACTGTGACATTAATATGTAAAGATCCTCAAGCTATACTTCAGATCCACCCTCTGCTCCTTGTCCTTGAAAATCCTCCTTTTTGATTTCTCCCAAAAGTAACCAGCATAAATCTGAATGGGTAACAAAAAAATAGTGAATGAAAATGGGGAAAAACACTAGGGAAAAAAGTGCAAGAGTGGCAAATCTCAAGCGGACATCAAGTTCAGAACATTCTTCCAGGACCTCAGTGCTTGTGATAGGAGTCTAATGGCCCAAAGTGGTCATCCTAGACATTTACAGCCTGTCAGAAGCAGACGACAGTTGAGTTGAGTTCTGACAGGTACCTCATTTAGCTCACTAGCTGGGGCTGATATTAATGAGATCTCATGTTGATGCAGACCAGGGGCAAGTTCAAACTCAAACCGGTGTGCACCGTTTTGCTACGGCTTCAGGTTTGAACGACATGTTTCCTGGAAACGGTGTGCAACGAGGTTTGAGATAAGTTTTCTCTTGTTTGGTGGGTGTGTCAAACATGTCAGCCCAATCAGCAGCAACATGTATGTAAACCACGCGGTATTAAAGAGACAGCTGGCACAATGTAATTAACATCCAGATAAATTCACAAGAGCAAGTATATTGTTTGCACATGTTTATTTACATTAAAGGCAAAATAACTAAAATAATAAGAGCACAAGTATAGATCTGGAACTTCTTTAAGTCTGTCTAAATATCATTTAGTAATTGCAATGTCTTCTGGTCCATATCCTTTCCTTAGGAAGGTGTGCTAAATACTGATTAATGTAACATAAAAATACTATACATATTTATATATTTTGCTATTGTATTATGGAGTGACACTTTCATAAACGCGTCTATACCCCTCTGATTATATAATGGTAAATATTACAATATCATAGCACAACAACAGTGATCAGCAATAATGATAAGCCGAATACTCACAATAAAAATAATAAGGTCATATAGATCATAACACAGTCTCGGAGGTAAGAAGTGGATTATCCTTCACCTGAAATGTTTGTCTTTTCATCCTGAAATGCGAGGCAAATGTTGGATCACAATAATTAGGAACCACAGTTTCCACAAATCCCTTCACTCAATTGGGATGTTCTCTTTTATTCTGGAGGGCAAGGGCAGTGACTGTACCATCGAGCGTATTTTGCAGTATTAAACACGTATTTATACCGATTTCATCAGGCTCCGAAAATTCTTCAAAAAAACCCCACAAAGAATGGCCTTCTCAGCTGCCATAGTTGCAACTCTTGCGTCATCAGAACAGGGTGTTCAACGCACCACCGTTTCCGTTTAAAAAACGTTTTGCACCGTTTTTTGTCGGGGCTGAACGCAGCCCAGGAGAGTAAAAATATGTTTGCCTAAATTGCAGATGCTTTACAACAGCTCTTACAACAATACTCAATAAACTACAGATTTGAGCTTAACTTATGACCCATATCCTCCTAGAGAAACAAATATCACAGGAAGCATTTTATTGAAAAAAAAAAGAGAGAGAGAGAGAAAAAAACACACATACATAGAGAAGTGGCTTGCTTGAGCGATTAATTTTTCATAGTGGTAAGTGGGAACCCACTAGTGGCATTTCAGAGCTCTCTAAAGCCTCTGGCTATTGCATGTCAACACATGAGAAATGCACTAACTGCCACCTAGGGAATGGAAAGAGATATAAAATAAAGAAAGACAAATATTTTTGACTTGTAAAAACCTTTAATTTTCGTACAGTTTAGGTTTCATACACGTTTTTTTGTCATTTACCAAAACAGATTTTAAAATTAAATTACATTCTTAATTAAATTAGATGTCATTTATTAACTGTATGTTAATTAGTGTGATTATAAAGAGAAAACACAGAATAGAGAGAGACGTGTGGTATGAACACAAAAACACTGACCTACAGGAAATGACTACGTACAATATCCTTGAAGAGGGCCTTTCTAAAAAGATAATTGTTCATTTCCTCTTTTATACCCATCCTTCTTTTCTTCTTTTTTCAAAGGGATGTTTACTGACCCCATTTTTTAAGGTCAAAGTTAATTCGCTACTTCTTTTTCCAATTTGCACATTTTCACAGACTCTCTTATACAACTTTTTTCTCTCTTTTTTATTTTATTTTATTAGTTTGTTTTATTTTATTTTATTTTATTTTTTATTACATTACAGTGGAGACTGGGACGAGTTGTTAGTATACAAGAAATAACCAACACTTACAGTTTTGGACAACGATCGATTGCTTGATTTCTTGATTGATTGATTGATTGGTTGATTGATTGATTGATTGATTTTCTGTCTGTCTTGTAATGGTGGGGCTTGCTGGGGCCATCTTGTTTGTTTTATTCATTTTTGTTGTGTTCACTTGCATTTACATCTCTTTATTCATTTAGCACTTACTTACTCAACCGATTACAAAAAGTATGATTTTAGATTTTTGCAATTCACATACATTATTTTAATTTAAGACTCAACTTTACAGCCAAAATGTAAACCAACATTCAAAATGTCTCCTAAAGAAATTACCCATTTCTGCAATTGATCTTTTGACTCAAAACCTTGTAGATGCTGTCATATTAGCCGTATTCTACCCACATCTACCATCTACCCACACCATCTACATACAGTAATTCTAGGAAAGCACAATTCTAATAAAAATGGGAGGAGTCAAAAATGTAAAACATTTAGTAAACATTTGCAATTTTGTAATAAAATCTCTCTTTCTGTCTCTGTCTTTCTCTCCCTCCATCTGGTTTGCTTAACACACTGTGTGATTTTGGCCCTCATCTTTTATTTATTCTCTGTTCTCTCTACGCACTGATGCTTGTCTATTGTCATTACAAGACGTTTGAGTGGGACTGATTTATCCAGTGCTCCAGCTTTACAGACCTCTAAGGAACCTCTCACAACATTGATTGATTGATTGATTGTCATTTTGTTCAATACTATTTGATTTGTTTTCTGTGAGATCAGAATTGTGTTTGACAAACAAAACTTTCAACTTTTTCCTCTTTCATACAGATCCCTCTCCCCCCTTACACTGTGTATCTCTCTCTTTAAGCTGGTGAGAAAAGTCTGATGGATCTTTTCAGAAGCTCTTTTGGGGTTACCCATGCACTAGTCCCATTATTTCTTAACACACCTTCTCCACTGCCATCTCTAGGCTTCATCAATGCACACACACACGCACACATCTGTCGTCTCTATAGTGCTGTGAGTGTGATTGACAGGACTTTTTTTGAGTCTGGGGGTTTGCTGGTTTGAATCCCAAGGCTTTGGTCTTCAGTGGTCCTTCCTGGTCTGGTTCTCATCCGGTTCTTAGTTTGAGTGGAAGGGATTTCCACTGCTCTTGTCATCCATGGAGAGTCTGGAAAGAGTCTTTCTGTCTCTCTCTCTCCCGCTCTTTCCTACCAAGGGATTTACAGCCTCTGAAAGGATGCAGAAAGCTGTTGCTGGATCACACCTGTTCCAGACATAAAATCGCACATCTGTAGTCACCCTTCCACCTTCACAAATGCAAAAGTTTGGAAACCATCATCCATGACACAAGCTGCTGGTTTGTTATATTTAGGCATTCTCCTATTCACATTATAAAACTATTGGATGCGGAGAAAGTTCACTATATTTCATCATGCACAGTCTTTCACACCATCCCTTAATGGACAATGTGGGGATAAGTAATTAATCAAGAAACATGTATAGCTGATTTATGTAATTGATTTGGTTTGTTCTCTCAAAGGTCCTTGTTGGCCAAATGGCTTGTCTCAGGTTTGGTTCTATATGATTATTACTATGATTATAAACCTGCATTATAAGGATTTATGCTGCTCACCCGCAGACATTGCTGCCAAAACAGCACTAAATTTCAGCGTTCAGTCTTAGAACAACCCTCTGGACTCTTCCCTCAGATTTTTTTTAAGGTGGCAGCAATGAGGGAAAAAAATAAATAAAATAAAGTACACAAAAAATAATAATACCATTTTTTGATAATGTTTAGTGCAGGGGTCTCCAAACTTTCTTACACCATGGACCGGTTATGTTTGGAAAATATTCTCGCGGACCGGCTGGACTGGGGGGGTTGGGGGATATATAGCCTAATATGTATATATATATATATATATGTAACGGACTGAACACAGGAAGCGTGCGGATCCATCTGCAAGGCTTTATTCACAAGAGACGTGGTCAAAAACAGGCATAGGTCAGACAATGGCAAACAGGTATATTGATGGCAAGGCAAGAGGGATAATCCAGGTACAAGGCAAAGATCCAGGCAGGGGCGAACAGTATCCAATTGGGCGAGACTCGAGGGATAATCCAGGTACACAGGCAGTGATCAGAACACGGGGAAACAGACAAGGCAAGACGATGAAAACAAGGAAAACAAGACACTAGGCTCAGTAATGCAGCTATCGCTAGATGAGTGATAAACGCAGAACAATACACGAGACTAAAACAGAAAACACGGAATGGCTCGGTAAGGCAGCTAACACTTGGGGAGTGGAAAATGCAGAACAATACACGAGACTAAAACAGAAAACACGGAATGGCTCGGTAAGGCAGCTAACACTTGGGGAGTGGAAAATGCAGAACAATACACGGCAATCTGAACAGGAACTGAGAGAGTGTTAAATAGTGTGTGTAATGGCTCTCAGGTGAGCGTGTGA
>NW_015665886.1:554657-564459 GCF_001515625.1 Sinocyclocheilus rhinocerous | reverse complement strand
TCATGAAGATCAGCTGTGACTTGACTTGGTTCATGAAGATCAGCTGTGACTTGAATTGACTCATGAAGATCAGCTGTGACTTGACTGGACTCAGGAAGATCAGCTGTGACTTGATTGGACTCAGGAAGATCAGCTGTGACTTGACTTGACTCACGACGATCAACTGTGATTTTACTTGATTCATGATGATCAACTGTGACTTGATTGGACTCATGAAGAACAACTGTGACTTGACTTGGTTCATGAAGATCTGCTGTGCCTTGACTTGACTCATGAAGATCAGCTGTGACTTGACTTGGTTCATGAAGATCAACTGTGATTTGACTTGATTCATGACGATCAACTGTGACTTGACTTGACTCATGAAGAACAGCTGTGACTTGACTTGGTTCATGAAGATCGGCTGTGACTTGACTGGTTGTTGTGGCCGCCATCTCAGTCATAGATGCGGTGTCGCGTTCCTCCTCCGCGACACCCACAGTGAATAGAGAGCCAACAGTCAACAAAGCATAGTCCATAAACTGACAGAGAGATGAACGCGGACCCTTGCGTCTAAGCTTAGACCTCAGCGGCTGATTAATGCCATCGCAAAAAAACTCTATCTATTATAATAGCATTATATAGTGGTTCAACGCATTATATTGTGTGGTTTTTTTTTTTTGTCACAGATCGGACAATTTTTTCAGATAAGCAAGAAAAAAAATATTTAAAGCACAGAGAATGACAATGCCATGAAGGGTTTTTGACATAGGCTAATTTTATGTGTATGTATACGCAACTCGGTATTTCCGCGCTGTCTGAAACATGTCTCTATGCTTGTGCGCGGCATATCAATCGCATACAAAGAAAATACAGAATAATTAGAACAATCATTAACATAAATAAATAACAGAGTGTCATAACTATACATATTTTTCCCAGAACGTTCTTTCGACCCGGTAGCAATTCTTCCACGGCCCGTCACGACCTGGTGGTTGGGGATCTCTGGTTTAATGGACCTGAGCTACATGTACCTAACATGAACTTACAATTAATATTTGTATGTTTATTACCTAATGTTAACAAATATTAATAAAAACTAGAACAAATGTGCTGCTCATTTTTAGTTAAAGGGGCCATTGGATGCCCATTTTCCACAAGTTGATATGATTCTTTAGGGTCTTAATGAAAAGTCTGTAACATAGTTTGGTTAAAATTTCCACACCTACCTAAAACGGCTCGTTCTAACACGCCCCCACATACCTACGTCACTATTTGGGCGGCGTTATGCAACTCTTCCCAGATAGTGACGTAGGTATGTGGGGTGTGTTAGAACGAGCCGTTTTAGGTAGGCGTGGTTGACTCTTAACTTTTATAAAGAATATCTCTTTGGATTTGAGACTTTAGTCTTTGCAACTTTACAGATCTTCTTTATGCACCAAGAGCTTGTAACACTCCAAAGAGAAAGGAAAAATTGAAATCGCATCATATGACCCCTTTAATGCATGAATTAATGGGAACTTATTGTAAAGTATTACCAAACCATTTTGTATTCCATGGGGGAAAAAATTATGTGAATGGTATTTTATTGTATTTTTATTTATTACTGAATTAATAATTATGCAGTAACTGCAATAATTAAAATAAAATAATTTATGAAAGTTTCACTGTAAATTCGCTCAAAAATGTAACAAACATTTTGTGATCTCTCACACTGTACTTAAATTGTGGTCCCTCCTATTCTGTCTTTAAGGACAGGACATTGACTGAAGGGCAGGAAAGTGACTACAAGAGGGTGAAACGTATGTGAAGTAGCTTTGTGTGTGTGTGTGTGTGTGTGTGTGTGTGTGTATATGTGTGTGTGTGAACAACAGGAGTGCTTCATCAATAAATGCCTCCTGTCTTGACCCTTTGCCTCATTTGCCTTCAGCCATAGAGGAAGCGACAGTATAGATCAGGGTTTGGGACAGGGGCCGTAGTGTGTGTTTGTCCCTGTGTGTGTGGTGGCAGAGTATAGACTAAAAAGTGGAGCAGGGGCCATCTGTCTTTCCAAGGATTGATCAAGATCAGAATCAATCAGGAAATGATTGAACAAGTGCAGAGGACAAACCGGTTCAGAAATGGATTACTGGTAGAACAGTGGCAGCCTTGCACACTTTACCCTGGTCCATCAGTCCCCTAACAGGTCAAGTTCCACATCTACATACCGGCTAGAGGAAAATGATCTGAGATATGAGCAGTTCCCTGTCCACTCAAGAGTTTAAAATAGACAGGGCTCTTTTTGACTATCTAAAGTTGCCTTCTTTCATGAACCACTCACCTTTGGTTGACCTTCCAGTTTTACAGCAAACTGTGCCATTGACCAAACAAGCGAACTATCATTCACACGTCAATGATAGACTGCAGGGCAAGTGAGCAAGCAAACAAATGGATGGACGGATAGATAGAGAGTGTAGCAGTTAGACTCTGCAGGCCTCGGGACTATTAGCTTCAGTAGGAAGATAAATCGTAGTGCTGGTGAACTCCATGAGGTGCTTATGCACTGCCATGGATCTTAATCTTGACACTTGAACTATAGGAAGAAATTACATCAATTAAAAGTCCATTGTAGTTGTTCCTGCAGACTGGACAGGCAAATGTGAGGGTTTTATTTATATTGTTTGGGATGCATATTAATTGGTAACACTTTAAAATAACATTCCATTTGTTAACTTTAGTTAATTATATTAGTTAACACATTAACAATGAAAAATAATTCTAAAGCATTTATTAATCTTAGTTAATGTTAATGTCAGCATTTACAAATACATTTTTTTATATCGAAAGTCGTATCTGTTAACTTTTTTTAATGGACCTGAGCTGACATGAACAATGAACAGTTGTATTTTTATTATCTAACATTAACAAGATTAATAAATACGGTAGCAAATAAATTGCTCATTGTTAGTTTATTTTAGTCAATGCATTGACTAATGTTAACTAATTGTAAAGTATTACCTATTAATTTAGCCAGGAAACCACTTTGCAAGAATTGTGAGGCATAGAAATCATATTGAATTATTGAACTTTTTTTTCTGTCAGCTTTAGAGTTAACCTGACATGCAAAATGTGTTCCAAATATTCTTTAATTCTATTTAGATATGTATTTATTTAAATATATCATTTTTATGTAATCATTTGTTTATATGTTTATATTTGTGTATAATACACATTTACTTAATTATAAAAAAAAACATAGTAAGTGTTTTTCTTTATTATGGTTAGAAATGATCAAGGAGACAACAGAAAAACATGTCTCATTGCTGTCAGAATATACATTATAGCTTTCTTTCCTGTCTTTTGTTTCATTTTGAAACATGACGTTAAGGTAGATTATAAAAGTTAGAAATTAATATTTCATTTTGGACCAGGTTTTACTTACAGGAGAAATATTACATTTTAAATGCATATGTCTAAAAATATAAAATTATATTTTTACGTGGACACAAAACTAATGGGACTTTGGCATTGACAATGCCTCTCAAAAACTCTCTTGTGTGTTTATTGTGTATTTGTGAGTATGTAGGTGGTTGAGCTGTCGACAGGTTCAGGCTGGTGTTTACCCGCTCTTAGAGGAAGTGTCAAGTTCTTCATTGGTGGGGCAGAAGGAGAGACCAGCCTGTGGAAGTCTATCTTCTGCACAAAGACGATAAGTTCCCCTTTAACCTCCTTTTCTCCATTCTGAAGTGCTTGACTCTGTCTCACTCTCACACACTCACACCCTCCGGATAATCCAGCAGATAGGGTTAACACAACGTGCTCATCCTATGTGCATATAGTGAGACGAGCCCAACACACACACATGCACACAAATTCAGTAATCCAGGAGAATGGGTTTACACATTCCACACACCCCATGTCCATCTCCAGGACACACACACACTCTCTCACACACACAAATTTACATAGATAGCACTTAATTCGGCGCGGGCTGCATCGAAGCAGCCAGGCTGTGGAGAATGGCCCTGACTAAGCTGAGAATTTACATGGCTAAGCAAAGTGGTTAACCCCTGGAAGCAAGTCCAGAGAAAAAGTGTAATGTGATTTCTCTCTTAATGAAATTTATGAAAGGGAAAAGGGAGAGAGAGAGGGAAGGTGTGTGGAGAGACATTTCACTTTGCAGCCTGCCAATAAGGGAAGAGTTACAAAACTTTCCACAATCACACAAGAAGTTCAAGATGGAAATCATTGCCAAACTCATAATAAAAGCTTTGGGTTTATCTTAACTTTTAGAGAGACAGACGTGTCGTGACAGGTTTTGGATACAGCTACTTTTCTGTGTCTGTGTTTTTGTGGAAAAGTTGTGATATACAAAAAAAAGCCTATATCTGCACTTTATATCTCACAACTGTGATTTTATATCATACAATTGTGACTTTATCACAACTCAAACTTGATTTCTCAAAACTGTCATTTATATTTCCCTATTGTGACTTCATTCCTCATAATTGCATCTTTAGCGTAATTGCACATTTATTTCCTCACATTTTTAACTTCATGTCTTACAACTGCAAACTTTTTCTAATAATTATACTTTATTCAATGACTGTTTCTCTCAATTGTGACTTTATATCTTACAAAACACATTGTGACTTTTTATATTATAAAAGCTTATGTATACTGTACATCACAATGTGACTTCACCTTATCAAAATATCTTCAAATTATTTTTTATATACTTTTTTGCATGTTTTACTCTGAGGCAGAAAAGTATTTTGGAGCAAAGTCTACTATTTTATGTCAAATGGATTAAAATATCGAAATGCGTTTAAGAATGCATTTTATTATAGTAAAACTGTAACCATGTTTTTTGGCGTATTGATTACCATTTGTATAACCACAGTGTTTCCTACAAATACCATGGTTAAACTGCTTAGTGTAGCAAAACAATGGTTAATTTGTAGTTATCATGGTTTAACTGTAGTAACTATTGTGTTTTGGGTTTATTTGTAGTAAAACCATGGTTCATTTTTGTAAGGAAGAGCAGAGAGGAAAATCAATTTAGAGCAAGGGACACAGAACTTTGTGAGTGGCTGGGATTTCAATTTAATTCTGTTTTAATTCTAAATTCTGTGAAGTTCTGCAGGTGCACATTTTTTAGGACTTAGTTACTTGTGGTAAATTTAAAGAAATGTTGTTCTGTAACTTTTGTAGTACACACACCCAAACAGGTCCAAACATGTGGAAGAGTCTGTGTCTTTCAGTAACTTCAAACAGCTTACAAAGAGTCTGAGCATGAGACACTTATTAGTGGACAGAGAGCAGTTTGTTATGTTATGAGCAACTGTTCAGCTGTGTTTGTGATGAATATGTAAATATAGCTCTGTATGTGTGTGTGTGTGTGTGTATGTGTGTGTCAGCATGCTATTGTTTGTTTTTCCTGAATGTGTGCGTGAGAGACAGAAGGTGAATGCTGATCTGAGAGGAAATAGGCCCAGAGTCTGCACATTCGCTCAGGTCCAACTCGCTATTTTTCGGGGCAGGTGCTGAGGTAGACTTCTTCATGAGCAAGTAGACCTCACCTCCAGCTCGCACACACACACACGCTAGCCCCCCTCACCCCCAGACCCCGCAGCACTCATCATCACAGTGGCGACGCCAATCGATGTGCCGCGCCCCACTGAGCGTGTCTGCGGCAGGCCGAGCGCAGGGCTCCTCCACAGGGATTGTGGGAAATCTGATTTATGATGCCCGTGGTGCTGCTGACCACAAACTTTAACTCATACCCCACTGTACTCCCTCTTTGCTTTCCTCTCTCCCTCCTTTTTTTTGTTTGTTCCTCCTGTGTCTCATCTACTCTAGGCGTGGGTTTCCTGTGTTCCTTTCAAAGTTCCCAAACCGTATTTATCGGCGAGAATAGTCGCAAAGACTCTGTGAGCACACAGACCTACGTACACAATCACACTCTCACTTCTTATAGTAACAGGATGTAGGGCAGGTGAGCTTCAAAGTACTCGAGGAGAGATTGAGAAAGCTTTGCTAAGAGGGATAGAGAGCTGTGAGATGGATGAGGAGAGGGGAGAGATGATACCGTTTCATTGGGATCTGTGTAGGAGATGGAAAAAGAGGTTGAGTTTAAAGAATTGTGGCAGATGTTCACGGCTGCTTTAATGTTCAGACTCCGTCATCTGATGTTCAGCTCTGCCCTGAAGTTCAGCTGGAGCCCTCAGAAAGACAAAAAACGGGTAAGGGTAAGTTTAAAAGGTAACAAGTGCATAAAAATAGATATATTTCTGATTAAAGGTGATGTGTGTCATGTTTAAAATACCATCGTTTTGCCTAGCTTAATATACAGAGACAATATAAGAGGGAGGAGACAGACCACTTAAAAATAAATAAATTAATTAATACATTCATACATTCATACATACATTCATACATGAATACATTAATAATAATAATAATAATAATAATAATAATAATAATTATTATTATTATTATTATTATTATTGTTGTTGTTATTATTATATACATTTATTTTTTTATTTTTTGTTAAATGCCTGAAATAAGGTCTGTGGTTGATACAAGCTCATTATATTTTCACATTTTATTCTATGTCAGAAAATACATCAGTAACGCCACCTTGTGATTTGTGTGTGTGTGTGTGTGTGTGTGTGGTTGCTAACAAGTGGCTAAATGGGACTTCAGAGATTGTCCAGGACATTAAACAGCATTATGCAATACAGGAAAACTCATCAACTTGCTAGACTGCTTTCACAGCATAGTTGTGTGTATAATCGTGCTCAACAACAACAACAACAAAAGATGACTGTTTAATACAGTTCTTGCTGGTATGCAAAGAAACTGTATGCGCAGACATAACCACACACCGCAGGAAGTCTGCACCCCCTGCAGATGCAGTAATCATTCACTCTATCAGTCAATGCAATGTGTCTCGTAGAGTGCTGAATGTTTTAAAGTGGGTTCGTAATACAGATTAACATTATCATGTTGTCTGTAAGGACCTTTACAAATCCTTACCATTTCTGCTTTTTGTGTATAAAATAATGCAATTATGTTTCATAATATGCATACAACTTTTTATGCATAAAACCCCCTTTTTTTACTCAAGAGTTCATGCCATGAATAAAATCATAGCGCTATTTTGAATTTTTCTCCCATGGGCCCACACTTAACACAGAGAGTTAAGTGTCACACTGATCCTATTCTGACTAGTGTGTGTTAATTTGCAACATTAATGCAAATGAATCCCTGCAGCAGCACTCTGAGAAATTATGCATTTTAATGTTTAAAGGTACGAGACAAAGTTGTTATGATTAGTGTTTGTCATAGATGGATATATGTGTAAAAAACAAATAGCATGTACCTGCATCAACAAGTATGTACACATATACGAACACACAAACACACTTAGTGTCTCTGAATACTTAATACCTTATACCTATGGGAGAGATCCAACCCTTCTGTGGGACAGGTTAAATCCTCTAGTACACACATATGATCACAATAAATGCATAAACTCTCTGTTTCTCATTTTCTCTCCCTTGTTCTCTTTCTTTCTTCTTCCCAGTGTCTCTCCTGTATTGTATCTGCCCCAAGGGTAATTATGGATGAGATACGGAAATCTGGGTGTATTATTCAGTTCTGTAATACACAAACCAAAGGGGAATGGCAATTATTTTCTCTCCCAGTCACCTATTCCACAAAAGCCCTCATAGTAGTGAGTATTTGTGTGAGAATCAGGTTTTGCCTTCATTGCGGGGACTAAATCAATTACAATATGAAGACCAGCCACTGGTCCACAGAATGAAAGTGCCTTAAATCGTATAACATAATGTAAAGAAGAAAAAAAATGATCATGAAGATGAAGGCGGAAAGCATTATTATCAGTCATTCATCAGTTAAGTTAACTCATAAATATCAACATTTGGGTAAAATATCATATACTGAGTCAACGAAAACAATGTAAAGTCTCTATAATGACAGAAAACAAATGTGTGTGTGTGCCCATTTCTTTTATGCCTGCTTATTATTGTTTATTATTTCACAGCTGTTATAAATACTTGATTTTGGTCAACTGCAGCACTCAAATAAGACCGCTAATCTGTATAATTGACTGTCTCTGGCAACCAAGTTCCCACATGTCTACTTTCATGATTCTCATCACTTATTAATTAAAAATAACTTTTCAATTAATGAATAATTCATATTTCAACTCAAATTAATATTTAATATCCATTTGTTTACATATCTGGTGAGAAGCCACGTAATATAATCACCCTTTAGAATGAAACAAGACCCCTCTGTGTGGTGTTGGGGTCTTGATCACCCTGTTGGGGGTTTATTTTGCAGTGATGACTGTACTTTATGACCATCCAGGCTGACTGTACATCATCCCTCACTCATGCAACAGAGCTGGGAAACCATAACATAGAGTTTGTAAACAGGTTGCAAAAGGCAACCACATAAAAAAAAAAAAAAACATTTTGGTTTTCATGAATTGCTTTCATGTATTTTCAGTCATTTACCTTGACAATACCATAGATATTTTTACATACTGTACATTCTATTAAACAGTCATCTGTTTTTTGTTTTTTTTGTTTTTTGGATGGCCTCTTGTTTTTTTGCATGCGTGCTAGTTTAAATTCCTTGTTTTCCAGCAAAATGTAATCTTTTCTTGTTATTCTTTTTTTAATCTTTTTTTGATACACTAATATACACTAAATAGCTTATATTTATTGTAAAACTTCTTGTGAAAAATAACAATTACACTGGTACAACTACAACTACAACAATAATAATATTAATAGTTGTCCTTATCATCCATTGAGTCTGTTTGTGTAATAAACTGTGAGAGCGTCGGCCTTCAGAGTATCAAAGAATATCGGATCAAATTAATTCCTTTCTCATTGATCTGATGTGTGTATAAGAAAATGAGTACACTGAAACTAACGCTTTCTCTATTTCTCTCCCTCTCCGTGTAATTCTATATTCACTCCTAAGAGGCTTATGTTTAATATCACTGATGTGCATTTGATGAGATGGCAAGTTTTGAAATGTAGCTTTGATAGCTATATCAATATCTCATCACTTTTTCATATCATTGACAAAACACCGCGTCTGTATCTGCCCTGCAGACACATAATTTAAAAAGACCATGGCTCATGTTAGAACATTTATGTCTAGTTGAGATGTTAGTATATTATCATGACATTCTTCATGGTTGACTTTCATGGCCCTCTTTGTTTATCTTTGACTTATGATGACTATTTAAAACAAAAAAAAACAAAAAAACTTTCTACTTACATCCACTATTGCTAAAAATCGCGTCTGTATCTGCCCTGCAGACACATAATTTAAAAAGACCATGGCTCATGTTAGAACATTTATGTCTAGTTGAGATGTTAGTATATTATCATGACATTCTTCATGGTTGACTTTCATGGCCCTCTTTGTTTATCTTTGACTTATGATGACTATTTAAAAAAAAAAAACTTTCTACTTACATCCACTATTGCTAAAAACGCACAGTAAACATTTGCATTCGGCTCCAACCAATCTCACGCATTACACTACACAGTACACTGAAGCACTCATCCTTATCTTCTTTAACCCTTTGGGAATTGTGGGTGATATATTTGTACCGCATTTCATTTTTTCTTGTCTCTTCTCCATTACAGTGTACATTTCTGTGTGGGTACCTAGCTATGAAAGGACTCAATACCTGGACAAACATAAATAAACCACAGGTGAGTGTTAAACACCCCCAAAATAGGGTTAAAATAAGATATATATATATATAAAAAAAAAATATATATATATA
>NW_015665886.1:546456-551273 GCF_001515625.1 Sinocyclocheilus rhinocerous | reverse complement strand
ACAGTGTAACAGAATGACAGTGACAGAACAAAAAAACACAGATAATAAAAAATAAAAAAAAAAATAAATAAAATAAAATATGATTGCTTTTATTATAATTATACAAAGTCCTATTAGTTATCATTAGTTAATGCATTAACTAACAAAGAGCAATATATTTGTTAAGTATTTATTAGTCTTTCTTAAGGTTAGTTAAAACATAACTGATATATAATAAAATATAAAATAAAATAAAAAATAAATAAAATAAAATATGATTGCTTTTATTATAATTATACAAAGTCCTATTAGTTATCATTAGTTAATGCATTAACTAACAAAGAGCAATATATTTGTTAAGTATTTATTAGTCTTTCTTAAGGTTAGTTAATAAAAACATAACTGTTCATCCATTATTAGTTTATATCAGCTCTCGTCCACACTAATATTAACAGATACAACTTTTGATTTCAATAATGTATTAGTACCATATTTTTCATTGTTAGTTCATGTTAACTAATGTTAACAAATTGGCAAAGTGTTACCAATATATAATATGTTTGATAAATTTGACCTCATGAATGCTATAAACTAATTTAACATCTAAATTTAAAATGTCAACACAATTTTAAGATGTAAAATTAGATTTTAGATTTTTATTTATTTATGTATTTATTTTTAATCTTAAATGTACAAAAAAGAATGAATAACTATCTCTCTTTCTAATATTTCTTTTTTTTTTTTTGGTTGCATCCCCCAGCCTGCTTCCTCCTTTGCTCCTCTGCTTCCTGCTCTCTTGCTCTCTCTCTCTCTCTCTCTCTCTGTCCATTTCCCGGTGTGTCGGGAGTGTGTAAATGGGTGTCAGTGTGGTTGATTGGGGATTAGAATGGAGGTTTATTCACTGCGGGGAAAGTGATGCAGTGATTAGCGTGCTAGTCGCGGTGCCAGCCGCGTGCTGCTGAATTAGCAGCATGTTTGAATGAGATAAAAGGGCCAGGCTTACCCCCTCCACCCTGACTCCACATAATCCCACTACAGCTGTGAAATGAACAGGCCTCTCCTGGCCAGCCAGGCCTCAACCTGCCTCAGAGCACACTCACACACACACACACGCTCACAAACTGATATCCCCGGTCTAAAGCTGCCACTCTACAGCACCCACAGGACCACCACCTATGTATTATTACCTACACCGTCCCTTCTACACTGAAGGTAAGGTTATCCAGCAAACACACAACATCTCATCTCCTTATCAATCATTCCTTTTTATTTTTATTCCTTTATGTAAAAAATGTGCGTCCCAAGTGGGAATACACTAAAAGCATACATAAACGTGGCAGACATAAACTCCCTCCATTACCACCAATCAACTTAGTGACATTTGGACCGGAAAAAAATACAGGTTGTGTATATACATATATCCCTAGTAATAGCAAAACTGATGAGTCAGCTGTTTGAAAGGCAACGATAAACAGAGTAAATAGATAATCCACAGTTCTTTGCCAAAAGCAGTATAAGTCGAATTCAGCCTGCATATTTACAAGATTTCAAGAGTAGCGCCTCTAGTACTTTCAAAAAGTGTTTTGTGTACCAGAAAATGGAGGTTCAAAATGAGAGTAATTCAGTTCATTGGCCTGATGCTAAAGCCTGAAAACCATAATACAAGATGAATTCAAATTTCTGCACCATACCTTTTATTTTGTCAAAACACACCCCCTCCCCGTCTCTCTCTCTCTCTCTTGCTCACTCTCTTTTCCATATTTAGAGACCCACACGTTATTATTTCCCATCTTTATTCTGCTGACTCGGCGGTAAACAAATGAACTGAGATGTACGGCGAACATTATTGGGCAAGATGGCCAATTCTTGCATGGAACCATTAACAAAATGGGCCCCTTCCTTTGTATAATAGTGCTTGCTTTGTCATATGGGAGATTTAATTTTCCACAGTTTAAACATTATTTCCTAAGTTACAAGCAGTTAAAGCAATTAAGAGGAAAAACACACTGATACTTGTGTTTGCTTGGGGGAGTCCAAAGCTTCATCTTATATAACTGCTGTTTCATGATAATATAGAAACCCGAGTTACCATTGCAAGTGTTTAAGAAGCACGCTTTATATAAACATTAGTGCAAAAGCAACAGACTCACAGCATTTAAAGGGACAGCTGACCCAAAAATGATAATAATAAAAAAAACTGAATTACTCACCCTTATGTCGTGCCAAATGGGTGTGACTTACTTCCTTAAATGGAACACAATAGAAAATATTTTAAGGAATGTTGGTAACCAAACCGTTTTAGTGACCATTGATTTCCATTGCATGGACAAAACACTAAGACATTTCTCACAGTATCTTCTATGTATTATAAAATAATGTTCAGGTTTGGAATGTCATATGGGTGAGTGAATTAGAACATTTAAATGCCAGAATTTTCATTTTTGGATGAACTGTCCCTTTAAAGCTGAAGTGCATAAATTTTTCGCATCCAAAATAAAAGTTTTGATATTTATATTTATATTTATATATATATACACACACACACTGTATGTATGTATGTTTATATATATATATATATATATATATATATATATTCATATTTATGTATGATTTATATTATATATAAATATATATTAAATATATTTCCTAAATATATACTGTACATGTCATGTGCGTTTATTTTTATATACATATAAATGTATATACATATAAATTTGTATGTGATTAATCACGGCCCTAATACATATACTTTTTACTTTTATCAGCTTACTAAGCAGAGACAACTGCAAGCCATTCATTGGTTAGTTTTGCCCAGTTTATCAAACAATGGCAGATGGGAAGAGAATTCAGGGAAAATAATTATTGTTTTTGCAATTCCATTTGGGGATGCTAGTGGCACTATAGCGGAAATTACACACATTAGCTTTAAAGTAACAACAACTGATGCTGTATGTATTTGTGTATGTGTAGAATGACATTAATAAAGTAATAAAGATACAAAAGTCTATTACTACAGCAGACATTGACAGACAGTGTACACTGAGAAATCTGCATGTACAACATTCCAATGCACTGAACAAATTAAATCCTCTCTCCCTTTCAGAATGTGTCAGTCCTCTCTCTTTCAAGTCTTCATTTGTTCTTCTCGTTATGCGGGTAGACTGAGGAATAAGCAGTTTTCCCTCTGATTCGTTTAGGGAGCATCTGCTAATATTATATTGATGATAATTTTCCTGTAATGCACCATTTGCACTAATTGTGATGCAGGGAGTGAGTAATGTTATCTGACGGCCCCTCGGCTTCTTCACCGCTCCTCACCACTTAATTTCATGATCAGCCCAGAGAGAGGGGATGTGACAAGCTGGTCATAAACAACCATCTCCTCCTCTCTTTCCTCCATCTATCAGGGCCTCTACTCTTGTAAAAGTGTGCTATTTATTTAGGTGTTTTTATTTTAATTCCAGTTGCACTTTGACCCCAACATACACAGACATGAACACACACATAACTCTCTCTCTTTATCTTGCTTTGATTGTTACAGTTTTTCTCAGTCGTTTTGGTGCATTTCTCAAATCAGAAATGAAATTCTCAAAACTACTTGTTCAACCTCCACATCATCTAGTCATTTGTACACATCATAAAAGCAGTTTCTCATTCTTTTGAACAAGTTGCGATTGCTTTGGTACATTCATGCAATTGATTATGTACATTTATCTGCGGTTTGCTACATTATCAGTTGCTAATGAACAATGGCACAAGTACTTTTCATTCTGATGGCACTGATATGTTCATTGACATAAATACTTACTTTTGAGAGATGAACTAAAGATTTGAGTAAGTTACAGGCTTTTGCAGGTAATCCATTGTGTGGTGCTGTTTGTACGAATTGTTTTGAGAAATGCATATATTTTTTTGCAAATATTAAGGATGATTTGAGAAATGCTCCAAAGCGACTGAGAAAAACTGTATTATGGTAAAGTTTCTTATGTCCAATTTTGGTAAGGTACAGTAGCTGTAGGGTTAGTTCCTCAGTTATAAAAGGTCTTCCATAGAAGTCTAACCATTAAAAAGTTGATTGCATTTTTTATTTGCCTTGGTAATCATGGAACATATCACCACACAATTAAGCAAGCAAACAATGAATGAATGAATGAATGAATGAATGAATGATAGATAGATAGATAGATAGATAGATAGATAGATAGATAGAAAAATTTAGGGAACAATTCTGATTCCAGGTTCTGATACAATGAACTTCAACATATTGCGGCAGGGTGAATTCCTGTAGAAATGATTTTAGATCATTTAACCCCCATGAACCCCTGTTTAATTTACATATGGTCACATATGGGTTGCCTAATTCTGCAGTAGATACTTTTTCACTGGTCTGGAATTGTCAAAAAGGATGAATTTGTCCTGTGACATAACAGCTACCACAATAACTTTTTGAATTTTACTCCATAAACCAACCTATGATCTAAAAGAGGATCATCATGAATGTGTACGGTAGCGGAGTGTGTGTGTCATAGAGTGTATTTATGCATGTTTCTTTGTTTTTTTTACACATTATTATTAGACTTTTTGTAAATTCGCCATGAATTGTGCAAGTGAATCTTGACTTTCACTAATGAAGAGAATGTAGATCAACCAATGACAAACCAGTTCTCTAAAATATGGCACAAAGGTGCATCTCATGAATCTTCAGTTGGAAAGCATATACTGTATAGACAGAGGTCAACACAAGAGTTACAAATTCTGACAATGGACTTTCTACATTTTTTTATTTTCATCTTTGTGCCCATATTTCTTTTTCCTTTTCTATATCACCATGACATTGT
>NW_015665886.1:531994-545648 GCF_001515625.1 Sinocyclocheilus rhinocerous | reverse complement strand
TTTTTTTTTGGTCAGACCACTAGTAAAAGTGTAAGTGGAATCCTATCCAGTCTCTTTCAATCAATATCCCACATACAGTAATGTGTAAATTTGTACTTTTGAAATGGATATATGGCATACATAAGCATATGGCATACTGTTCAATACAGTAACATGTCATCCAAAATGTTGCCATAGTTTACTTTAAGTAATACTAACAAAGTGCACTGTTATATTGACAACATGACTAAGCATTTTGACTATCTTGTTTGTGAACAATGACACAAGGACTGATGGCACTGATGGCACTGATATGTTCATTGACATAAATACTTACTTTTGAGAGATGAACTAAAGATTTGAGTAAGTTACAGGCTTTTGCAGGTAATCCATTGTGTGGTGCTGTTTGTACGAATTGTTTTGAGAAATGCATATATTTTTTTGCAAATATTAAGGATGATTTGAGAAATGCTCCAAAGCGACTGAGAAAAACTGTATTATGGTAAAGTTTCTTATGTCCAATTTTGGTAAGGTACAGTAGCTGTAGGGTTAGTTCCTCAGTTATAAAAGGTCTTCCATAGAAGTCTAACCATTAAAAAGTTGATTGCATTTTTTATTTGCCTTGGTAATCATGGAACATATCACCACACAATTAAGCAAGCAAACAATGAATGAATGAATGAATGAATGAATGAATGATAGATAGATAGATAGATAGATAGAAAAATTTAGGGAACAATTCTGATTCCAGGTTCTGATACAATGAACTTCAACATATTGCGGCAGGGTGAATTCCTGTAGAAATGATTTTAGATCATTTAACCCCCATGAACCCCTGTTTAATTTACATATGGTCACATATGGGTTGCCTAATTCTGCAGTAGATACTTTTTCACTGGTCTGGAATTGTCAAAAAGGATGAATTTGTCCTGTGACATAACAGCTACCACAATAACTTTTTGAATTTTACTCCATAAACCAACCTATGATCTAAAAGAGGATCATCATGAATGTGTACGGTAGCGGAGTGTGTGTGTCATAGAGTGTATTTATGCATGTTTCTTTGTTTTCTTGTGGTTCTGCATGAGAAAATTTCCAGTGCTGAGAAAGCATGTCTCCACACACAGAGACACACACATGCACAAACGCGTGTACACAAACACACACTGAGGCTTGAGGGCACAAATAAACCTCTGGAGGGCCCCGTACTTGAGAAATATAACAAGGCTATTGTCACCCTATGTGGAGGTCACACTTAAACAAGCAGAGGCAAGCCGGCAAAAGCCACACACTTCTTCTATCTCTGCAGATTAAAAGGAAAAATAAATAAATAATATCATCTACAGTGCATCTGCGCAGGAGCAGAAAGGAATCCTTTAAAGAGTTTTGGAATCATTCAAAAGCAATTTGGCCCTCATCCTAGAGTTTTTAATCACCTCATCAGCTTTTCTGCTAGATTGTTCTAAGCTTCCTCACTGGTCATTGTACTCTAGACTTTTGTAAACCAAAAGTGTCATTCAATCTGATGGGACAAATGGATTTTGAATGTATATACATCTCACCTAGGGCACCAAGCATCAAGACGGCCATTGATAAACCTTATGCTCACACATTGCACTGTTCCTTTTGAACATTTTCAAAGTTGGAAATGATCTGGATTAATTATATATGTATTAATTCTACTACTTGTAAAAACAAACATGCACA
The DNA here is from genome assembly GCF_001515625.1 of Sinocyclocheilus rhinocerous. Classification (NCBI taxonomy): domain Eukaryota; kingdom Metazoa; phylum Chordata; class Actinopteri; order Cypriniformes; family Cyprinidae; genus Sinocyclocheilus; species Sinocyclocheilus rhinocerous. Next base: position 543,962 of record NW_015665886.1, on the reverse strand, counting down.
TGAGCAAACACACGTTCTTGAATAGGCAGCACCCTGTTAATCAATAGTTCTCATAGATTGTTGCGGCACAAAAGAAGATATTTTGAAAGATATTAGTAACCAAACAGTTGCTGGTCCCCATGCATGAAAACACAACAAAACAAAACAAAAAACAAAAACAAAAAACAAAAAAACAAAAAAACAAAAAAAAAACAAACAAAAAACAAACAAAAAACAAAAAACAAAAAACAAAACAAAACAAAACAAAACAATAGAAATAATGTTTAAAAATGTAGATGAGGCATGCTTTTTTTTAATAAATAGAAAGTTAATACAAATCAAACTATAAAAGTTATAATATTGGTTGATTGTTCATAGTACTGTAAAAAAAAAACATGCTCTTCCATATGCCTTAAACAAGGACACTGTGTAAACAAATTAAACATGAATTTATACTCAACAGAAACAGAAGAAACAAAGATATTCACGTGTTACTGATTCTTTGAAAAAATAAAGTGAAGCTAGTGAGCATATGGATACTGGATGTGAATAATATATGGGGTTCAGACTGTAAAGTTTATTTGCAAGAAATGGAAAAGGAAAAGAACAGGATGCACTGCAATGACGTATTTGTGTCTCTGTTAATTAACCGAGGGACCAATTAACGCTGTTCTCAGTTTGAAAGTGTTCTCAAGAGACAAATGCCTCTTCTTGCGAAAGAGAGAGAGTGAATGACAAGAAAGGATGAATTTTTATAAGAAATATCCTATAAAATACTGTAAACATGACATGTTCTATAAAATGTGCAATAATGTTTTTAAATAAATTAATGTAAAAATATATTTTATACTAATCAATACTTACATTTTTACAGAAATCAGTGTTTTACATTTAATATCCTAGCTTCTGCTTTTGTATGTTTTTATCGGACAGGAAACATAGTGGTAGAGAAGTGGAGAGTAGAGGTCTGTCAAGGAGCCTGTGTGAGGGAGGAGACCTTTCATGAGGTTATACATTGGCTGACTCATCACATTTCTCTGTGTTTGTTGTTTTTGGCCTTTTTTCCCCTTTAGAAATATAAACAGTGTGAGCTGCGATGTGAATTACAGAAAAGGAGGTTTTATAAGGATGGATGTATAAAGACTACAAAAAAAAGAAGAAGGAAAAAAGTATTTCTGAATCATCTTAAAGGTTAAGCGTGTAATTTTTGATCCATAGAGTAGCATAAAAACAGAATTGCAAAAATGATGATTGTTTCCAAACAGAAATTGGCACAAAGCCACAAGGGTAACAATATCCATACGTCCGTCTATGAATACAGTAGTTGTCATTGCATTAAACTGGATTAGGACAAAGAATTTTAACATTGAGAAAATTACACACATCACATTTAAAATGTGCCATTGCTTCACCCTTTAAAATATACATTTTTGTTGATTTTTGCCGTTTTTTTTTCTTCTGAAAACATAAATATGTATAGTAGGAGTTCTTGGAGAGTCAGTGGCATTATAAAGTCTAGAGTTTGTGAGCGTAGCGAGTGGGATCGATGTAGATATTCAGTGTTGGCCCCACTGCACTTGCAGTCCATTTAATGTCTCTGTTCCACCACCCTGCGTTCGGCTGATAACACTTACCACACTCCGCTTGTTTCAATACAAAACAACTTTAATTAAATCAGGCCATGGCCAAGGTTAGGTTCTCTCACATTCCTCAAAGATCCCAAGGTGTGAAACACAATGCCTAATGGAGTCTATATCAGCGGTGTAGTGGTGCCTGGAGAAGTGGGTATACTCTTAATAACGCGTAAAACTAGTCTTGTATATTTAGTTCACCCCAAAATGGGCCAGTAGTATTTGCATATTGTCACTTAACTTCTGCTGCTTGACTTCACGGAGTAAGAATCATTATGAAATTAAAATTTGCCACAGAAGAGGTGCAGATTTTGCAATAATTCAAATAAAAAAAATAGACTGCAGCAATTAACATTTTGTCAGAACCTCTAGTACATTACATGCTATTTTGTTTAGTTGTCTGTTCGCATGAGAATAATGTTGTGACTATCAATTTATCCAGAATTTATCCCCCCATCCCCACCACCTTTTTAATATAAATAAGTCAAGCTGCGATATCAAATAGGATCACAGGGAGACGCCAAAAGACCACTAAACCTGCTGTCTTAATCTTACTGTACATGCTACTATACGATCCATTCAGAATAACTAGACCAGCGCATAATCTAAAACACCTTCAGTCACCATCCAGTATAACACTCCTGCTTTTAAACCAAATGCACGCTGAAAATAATAATTTACTGACATCTGGACTTGACTCTCCACAATCTCTGATGAAATCGGTTGGGTTTTCTCTGTATTAGAGCTGTTTTGAATTTACTCTTTGAACGCATTTGTTTAATGGATCCTTGGACTGAAAAGTTTACAGGAGTTTACCGGTTTTTAAGATATTGTTTTCGTTGTAATGTACTGATTCAAATTAGTAATCAATAATTAACTATTATTTTTACCACTCGCGCATGAAGCAGCATCTCTGTCACTGTCGGCAGTCGGCATCCTCTCTGACTGACGGAGCGGGCGAGAGCGCAGGCGCAATCATCAAACATATTTCAAAGGAAGCCGGCGCCACGGTCCTGACCGCATCACTGTCTTTACTGGGTGTTTTTAGGGATTTTTTATTTTTTTTTACACGCGATTGGATTAGCTATTCATGTGGTGGACTGTCATGATTTTGCCTAATGCAGGACACTAATGAATGATGCGCATCAGAGGGGATTTAGAAGTGGGTATACGCAAAGCCTACTGATAAAGAAGTGGGTATACACCGTATACCTGCGTATACCCTCCACTACACCACTGGTCTATATTACTCTGGAAGGAAGTGCAGTTCATTTCAAAGGTATAAGGTATAATCAAACAACACATTACAGAATCCTACAGACACCATATAAGTATTTTATTCCCAGCAGGCCCCTTATGTTAAAAATAATTAATTAAGTGTCAAGGAAAATGGATGATTTGACATGGGATACAGTGGTGTGTTTTATGTATCATGAATGAATGAATTTATTTTATTCTCAGTAAAAGACACCACAAACAGACAGTGCTAGCTGACATGAGCAGCTAAACTCAGTGTAACTCGAGGCCAGAGAGATCATCCCCACAGCGTATCTCCAACGCTATTATCGCACCCTGACAGCATCAGACTAAATATTGTCACAGTGTTGTGGGTTCATCCAATAAATCTACACTGACTGAGCCTTAGGGATCAGACTCTCTCTCTCTCTCTCTCTCTCTCTCTCACACACACACACACACACACACACACGCACGCACCTTTTTGACTCACACCCTTACAGACATGGTGCACAACAATTCATTTTTTACATTCATAGGCCTATACAAAGCAGAATGCGAAGGAGATTCCTTATAGTCAACAGCAAAATGTGCATGTTAAAAGTTATTAAATTATTTCACATCTAAGCATTTTTAATACATTATATGCCAGGGCAATGAGAAATCATTTTGCTGTTCCAATCCACAGCATGCCAGACAGTTTTGTTTCAATCTGGGGAAAGACTGTGTATATATTGCACTTTATATGCTGATGTACTATAAATTCTGTACAGAATCACAAGATCTGCAGGATTATTCTGGCATCATTAGATATGAAAAAGGGCTTTTACTTTTCTCCCTGTATCCTTTACTTACAAAATCTAATTTTAACAGGAGGTTTTCTAAACAAAATAAACAGTAAAATATAATTGCTTGTAAAAAAAAAAAAAAAAATCTATAAAATAAAAATCATGAATAAAAATAAAATAATATAAAATTAACTAACATTTAATGATGTTAATTTTAGTTAATGTTAGTCAATAGAAATACAACTGTGTTAGTTTGTGTCAACTAATATGGTATATTAATAAAATTGATATTAATACTGTAGATATAACTTTTTAAATGGATTTTAATGATGCATTAGTAAAAGTTCAAATGAACATTAACCAAAATTAATAAATGCTTTAGAATTATTTTCCATTTTTAGTTCATATAGATAACTAATGTACCTGTAGGTAACTGATGTTTGCAAATGGAACAGTAAAATGTTACCAATTATTATTAAGATAACAAAGATGATTAATAAAATAAAAACTATTTTTATTATATAATTTACTTCCATTAAAATGTATTTATAAATATATATTTATTGCATTTTATGTATTGATTGGCTTTTTGTCTCTGTTATATTGGATAGTAAATATTCAACAGGAACGTTTGAGAGAGAACATGATATAAAAATATTAAATTGTAGAAAAAGCAAAACTGAAATGATTTCATAAGTGTTTTTAGTTTGTTGGACTCCACTGCATTTAAAACGTGTATTTGTTGATTCTGTCTGTCTCCTTTGAGGCCCCAAAGATATTTAGTCTTTGGTTAGTTCCACCTCATGCTCCTTTTCTCAGATTAATGATGAAATCAATCTGTGCAATAACCATTTGGACATATGTCACACTAATGATGCCAATAAGAGAAGGACAGAGATGATCGTGATGACATGACCATTGGTGACCACATTGACACTGGCAGTGATAAAGATGTCAAGGAAAATGTCTATGGAAATTTAGCTCGATCAATATGTCTAAAGACATATTTCAGAACTATTTCCTCCATAATAGACACTTTATTGTCCGATTACTCGTTTAAATTTGACAGGGAAAGATAATGGACAAAAGAGGTGTAAATCTACTGTAAAGTCCAAATACAAAAGAAAAATACAAAGGATGGACAGAGAGGAGATAGATAGATAATTAAAGGATAGATAAAAAGGTCAGTTACCTAAGGTTAAGGCAACTTAATTAAGAAATGCAACAAAATACATGGCTTAAGTCTAAATGTAAAAAAGAAAAGCTCTGCATATCATGTCAATCAGCCACTGAGCTTTTACTTAAGCCTGTGATATGTCTGTGGGTCAGCGCAGCTATACTAACCCTCGGCTTCACCCATCAGATGTGCCATATTCCACTTTGTCATGCATCACATGTCAGAGAAATAATTCGTCCCATTTCCATCCTTCCATTTTCTCTCCTCCATTCCCTCCCTCACTGCTATCCTCCATCCTGCACTGATTAATGTTAATTTCATCATAAGTCTTTTTCAGCTCAATAAACTCTCCCTCCCTCCCTAAATCAAATTGTAACTGATCATACTTGACTGCTGAGCTACTATCCTGCCCTGTCTGTCATACACCGCCCGCATCGCTCCTATACCACGAGCTTCTATTTTATTAGAAGTCATTATATTCATTATATTTAATTGAAAGGCAAATTAGTCAATATTAGCATTAAAGGAACAGTTCACACAAAAATTTTAATTTGCTGAAATTTTACTCATCCTCAGGCCATTCAAGATATAAATGAGTTTGTTTCATCATTGGAGCAGATTTTGAGAAATTTGGCATTATAGCATCTACTCACCAATGGATCCTCTGCAGTGAATGGGTGCCGTCAGATTGAGAGTTCAAACAGCTGATAAAAACATCACAATAATTCACAAGTAATCCACAGTCTATTTATTAACATCTTGTAATGCAAAAAGCTGTGTTTTTATAAGAAACAAATCATTCATTTGGGCGTTTTAACTTTAAATTGCCGCTTCTGGACGAAATACCAGTCCAAAAAAAAAAAAAAAAACTGTTTATGGCTAGAACTCTTAAAATAAATAAAAAAGAAGTATCATGGAAGCACTCCATACAACTAGGTGCTATAATAAGTTTTTTCTTGCCACTGTCTCGCTGGGTGGTTTGTGTGCCACTTTACTTTAGGGTGTAATATGTATTCTGAAAAGCGCTACACATGTAAATGGAATTGAATTAAATACTTTGTCATAATTAAGTGCATTGGCTAATGAATTAACTGGCAGGAATACTGATTAGTGAGAGTTTGATGGGAAGACAGGCTTAGAGGACCTTAGCAAGTCAGAGTAAATACTGAGATACTATCCAAAAAGAAAATTTAGGAAATGTTATCTAAATTTTTCTTTTAACATGATGCTGTTGACCAATTTCTGGATATGCTGACACTCTCCTTCGGTCTTTATTTCTCTCATACACACACACACACACACACACCACCATACACACACTCAAAGTGATGGGCTTGAGTACACAGCATTTATTGATTGAGCTACGAGCACTAATGGAAATGATGCAGAGATTGAAAGACAGTTCAGAATTGCTGTTTGATTAAAGAAAAGCTGATCAGTGGTCTCTGTGTGTTTATGTGTGCGAGAAAAAGAGAGCATGAAAAGAGTATGTTCAGCTTAGTATTTTAAAACAAAAAGTTGTTTTAAAATTATTCAAACTAAATAAAAATAGCTCTTCAAAATTGTAGGCGAATGTTTCTAGTATCTTTCAAGTCTTCTGGAGACATACAATTACTGAATGAAATGTGAGACCAGTGGAAGATTAAGATTTGTAGTAAATGAATGTGGATTTGTTTTTATTCTGAGCTCTGATTCACACACACACCTCTCAACAATAAATTATTGGAAGACAATAAATAAAAGAGGATATTTACCACCACTGGACTTTTACTCAGCTCACAGAGACAGATCTTTTTATTTCTTTAATTTACTTTATTTGGTGGTGTGGTGGAGGAAGAGACTAAGGCAGTGCAAAGATTTTGGAAAGGTTGTGTATGTGCTGTATGTTTATGTAATGTTCATTATTTTAAAATTGTTAAGCACCTTCTGAACATGAAAAAATTTATATATGCTAGTATTTAATACAATTTTTAATTTATAAGTATTTCTATAAAAGCACATGCACATGCTAAACATATAAAAAATACTTTAGTCAAGTTTAGGTACTTCACCTTTTTTAATTACATTACTATACAATATTGACAGGATAGAAGTAAATAAGTAAATAAACACACACACACACACACACACACACACATATATATATATTCCCACCAAAATCTTGTTCGATGGATAAAAGAGTATGGAAAACAAAAGTACACACACACAGAAAATGGAAAACAAAAGCATAAAACTTTTTATAAATGGTTAGAAAAGGGGGTTAGAAATGGTTAGAAAATGGTTAGAGAAATGTATGTATGTATGTATGTATGTATGTATGTATTTATTTATGTATTTATTTATTTATTTATGTATTTATTTATAAATAAATAAATAAATAAATAAATACATAAATCCTAATATTTCACAAAATTAATATTTCCATTTAGATTAAATAGGATTTATATCTTTAAAAATTTGAGTATATAAGAGTTTGTTGTTTTAGGAATTACCTAACATTGATTAATGTGTTATATTTAATTATATACTACAAATAAGACCCTGCAGCAACTACCATATGGTATATTTTAATATGGTGTTTGTTTGTTTGTTTGTATGTCTATTTGTTTGTTTGTGTGTGTGTGAGCACAGTAAGGCTGTATGTCTGTCTTCAGACGGAGAGACTTATGGGAGGCTTTTTCTCTTGGCACTACGATGCAGCTTTGGGATTGCTGCTGCTCTTGGGAAGAGAAGAGAGAGATAAATGGACAGAGAGAAGGATGAAGTGGATCTATTCTTCCAGCGATGGAGGTGAAATCTGCACAAATCTTCTCTAGTTAGAGGGAGAGGGACAGAAAGAAAGAGACAGATCAGAGCTGAGCTCTCTCAGGAGGACAAGCAGCTTTCTCTTCCAGATCCTGACTACACCTAGACAGCCACAGTCTTTCCTCAAGCTTCCTGGCATGGTAAAGACTACTGCAAATAAACAACACAGTTCAGCACACTGACTGAGTAATGGATGAAACTTTAAAAAATGAAGCAGCAGGAGAGATAATTAGTGAAAGAATACGGGAAAAGAAAGGTTTTATAGATTTACACCATGGATAAACAGATGTACCAAGACCAATTTTATAGCAAACCAAAATAGCTTTCTGCATTAGCTATGCAATTAGCTCTCCCTGTAGTTCACCAGTGTTAATGAACAAAAGCCAGATATCTGCTTTTGTGAACCTCAGAGAGACCCAGGGGACTCGCTGACACAGAGGTGAGAAAATAACAGTGGTGGGCTCCTCAATGTACTCGTAGAACAGGGGGTAAAGACACATGCATATGCTGGAACACATGGGGGGCGAAAAGACCACCGCAGGGGAATTAACCTGTGCGCTCTATGAGGTGACGATGCCTGTCTCTTGTTTCAGAGAAGAATATATTAACAGGTAGAGAAGAGCTGAGGAGTAATATTTGAATAGATTAGCAGATGAGATGCTCGGAAATAAACCGAACATCTGTGTGAGAGTGAACTCTTTTGTCTCCTGTCCTGGCTAAAGTAGGTGTCTCATCAAAGTTGGCTTGCTCCAAATGATTTGGGTGTGTGAAATAGGGCGTGAGAGTTTGCTACTATATTATGGTGATTTTAAGACTTTACATTTCTTTTGCATTAGGTTATGGAAAAGTGTTTTAAAATTTACATTTTATTGATATTTTGATATGAATAATGTGTCATGTTGTTATTGTTTTGGTAACATCTGTGGATAGGAATAGAGATTTATGTGTGGGTGTGTTTAGTTAGCTGTACTTTACATACAAAGTCCCCAGAAGTTGGCTAAATAAAACAAAAGTTTATTTTAGTGGCGTCCCAAAAGGTAAAATTTTTTTTAATAAAAATAAAAATAAAATATATATATATTTTGTGAATAAATATAAAATATTATATAGAAAATACTGTTCAAAAGTTTGGGGTCAGTAAGATTTTTTTTTAAAGAAATTCATACTTTTATTTAGCAAAAATGCATTAAACTCATAAAAAAAGTGACAAAAAAGTAAAAAAAAAAAATCTGTTTAAAATAAATGCTGTTCTTTTGAACTTTGGACACATTTACATGACAATGATGTACTAAAAAGGAAGCATTTTTCCTTTGCATTTTTGAAAAATTTGCATACAGATGACAAAGTTAACGTGCCCTCTTAATTTTCATTAAAAACATCCTTTAAAAATTATAAATTAAATATTATGCAGAACAATTTTCAACATTTATAGTATTAAGAAATGTTTCTTGGACAGCATATTAGAATGATTTCCAAAGGCTCATGTATTGAAGACTGGAGTAATTGCTGCTGAAAATTCAGCTTTGCCATCACAGGAAATAATTACATTTTATGTAAATATTTGATGTAAATATGTATATTCAAATAGTCCTTTAAACTCTTTAAATTCTTTAAAATAATATTTCACAATATTACTGTTTTTACTGTAGTTTTGCAGCCTTGATGAGCATAAGAGGCATCTTACAAAAACATCTTACTGACCCCAGATTTTTAAATGGTAGTGTGCACACACGTACACACACACACACACACACACACACACACACACCGAGAATTACAGTCTATAATTTGTTTGCATTTTTATGTATGTACAGTATGTGTGTGTGTGTGTGTGTGTGTGTTCATCCTAGTCTTAATAACATTATTTAGGGGTTGTGGTTATGTGGTTCTGAACCTGCAGTGTTTATGACCACCAAAATAAATCCAATTCACACTTTCCTAGCACCCCGTATTTATCTTAGTCTTTCTCCTCCTCTTTTGTTTCAACAAATAGAAGGAGATTAAACATGTTACATTGTTCCTTCTAAATATGTTGTTTTCAGATTGATTACTCACAGTGCTAGATTGCAGAAATATTGTAGCGTGTTACTGATTACAAATTACATGATAAAAATTGCTATTAGTAATGTGATCTATTAGATTACAGTAATATAATCGACTACTTTTTGATTACTTTTAGATTACTGTTGACCTAACTAGTTTATTACATAGATGTCAATATGATTATTTTGTACCCTATTGATCTAAAATACAAAGAGAAAGAAAATATATTCCATTCTTTGTTATCAACAACATGAAATGCATTAAACATCATATTACATCAGGGTTTTCCAAACCAGAGTATCTGAAGAAATTGCACAATATATGAATATACATGGTCATCTGACCATCGGAGAGCATGCATATATATTGTTAAATTATTGAAATGCAACCTTACAATTTCAGGGTTACTTAAAGAAATATTTTTGGTAAAAAGGGTTCAGCTGCCAAAAAAGTTTTTGAATCCCTGCATTACATGAACAAATATTAATAAACATGAAAACAGCAATGACTTTACACAGCAAAAGTCTTCCAGGTTTTAAATAATTTAATCAGATTATAAGTATTTAAAAATGCAATATGATCTAATTGCAAGTATTTTTGGAATCTGATTACATGTAATCAGTTACTAACGAACACTGATTACTTGCAGAAGTTATTATTTTTTTTTTTTACTATTTGTGGCATTCGTCAATGATTGTATGGAGTTCACTGGTGCAGTCTGTGTGTGCGGTTATGTTGCCAGAAAGTGACTCACACTAAAGGTAGACTGTAACCAAGGTGACAAGGCCAGGCAGAGGCAGCACAGCAACTGTCACAGCCCTTAAAAGTCCTGTAGTGGCAGCACCTAAAAAGCTACCAGTCACCACGCATCTCCAAACAACCTCTCCAACAGTCAGGAAAGATCCAGGCCTTGGTCAGGTGGAATAACAGAGTATGACAAGATAAGATGATGCATAGAGGAGAAAGCTTGTAGTTTGGCTTTCATGAGCACAGGCAGGCAGTTCAGCATGGATTTCATTCCTTATATTCACCAAAAGGATCAACACAAGCCTACCGCTTCTTCTGTTGTCTTTGTCAATCTTATTTACTGTTAAGTAGACCTCCACTTGCCTAGTCTCATTTCTTCAGTTTTTTTTTTCCACATTTCTCATGAAGAATTCAATAGGATCCGCATTTTAAAAGACGCTAAAAACTTTGGAATGCCTCTGTGCCGCAACAGTAAAGAACACTGCTGACAGCTAGCGAAACATTATTTATCTCCTGTCACATCTTAAATGCAGATAAAAGTCAGTTTGGCTGAGAATAATAGCCTGTGTTCATTGTTCTCTCCTTTAGTTTTTCATTTCATCGTTTGTATTAAAAGCAGACAAAGAGCTCTGTCGCTTCTCTCCAGTCACTTGAAAGGTTGGATTATCATCGTGGCTTTGACAGGAGAAGCGTTCTAATGAAGAGACACTCTGGTGAAGGACTCTAAGTGTGTGAGCGAGGAAGAGACGTGCTGCATTCGTAGCCCTTCAAATACTGTCTGTCCATTTCATCATGCCTCCCTCTAGTGAGATTCGCGAGTCTGAGAGGATTGCCGCTCAAAAAAAAGACTCAGTATTAAAACTTCACACTTAAATAACCCACTGAAAAATTGGAGCATCTCCCACTCAAAGCTGACATTAATAAATATGAAAATTTGGTCATTATTTACATTCGTGATATTTTATGTATGTCAAACACAAAAGCAGATGTTAGTCAGAATATCGGAGTTTCTATATTATAAAATTGAAAGTGAAATACTATATTAGTTCATATTACTCTAATTAAACCACATAAACACATTTCATTACACCAAATACACCAAATAATTCTTTTTAGCAGCATCATATGACCTCTTTAACTTCAGAAGATGTGGAAAATAGAGCACAAGTCATGTTGAGCACATTTATGGAGATTTATTTTGTCCTTTTTTGACGCTTAAGAGTCCCTGGTTATTGTATAGAAAAGAACAGCTCAGACATTCTACTAAATTTCTCTTTTTGTGTTTGATGGTAGAAATAAAGTCATATAGGTTTGGAACAACATGAAAGTGAGTTAAAGGTGACATATCATGAAAATCTGACTTTTCCAGGTTTTAAGTGCTATAATCAGGTCCCCAGTGCATCTACCAATGTGGAAACTTGGAAAAGATTAACCCAGTAACTTTGTTTTGGTAAGCCTTTTTCTGCAAGAGTCTGAGAAAACGAGCGCGTCTGATTTCACGCCCTTGATGATGTTGCAAACGAATCTCATTATAATATTACCGCCCCTTAATCTGTAAGTTT
>NW_015665886.1:521557-531778 GCF_001515625.1 Sinocyclocheilus rhinocerous | reverse complement strand
GATAAACATGATAATCAGAACCATAACAGATGTTTTTAGGAGGTCCGAGCTGTAATGGCACAACTCTATTCTGGAAAATGGGGCGGGGAGAAGTAGCTCATTTGCATTTAAAGAAGGTAAAATATGATATAAATACTGTTCGGTTTCTCGCACAAACCGATCGTTTCGTGTTTTCAATTTTAATTTTTGGGTGAACTATCCCTTTAATGAGACCGAATTTTTCATTTTTATGTAAACTAATGCTTTAAAACTTGCTGTTTAAACATGTTTTCCCATTACATTAATTCAACAAAATAATTGAACTTATAACTTAATTTAAGCTATATACAAGATTCATCTAAATTGTAAGTATATTTAATATAATTTAAGTTTAAATGAATTGTACAGGCACTTGATTACACTTAAAAAATTTAAGGCAGCAACTGTTTTTAATTTGAAGGTAGATTTTTTTTTTTTTTTTTGCAATGATGCAATGTGCCCAAATGTTATAAACTGTGTTCATTTATAAGCAATAGCCTTTTGTCATTTCATTTTATTGTAAATTATATAAAATATTCTTATTTAAAAAAATTTATTTTATAATATTAAGGCAGTTTATCAGGTATCATGTTTTTGTTTAGTTCTCCTGAATGAAATGAATTTTATAAATGATAATATTCAATTTCTCAAGTTTGTACACTACTAGGCGAGCACATGTCTTTGCCATGCTTTCTCGCCCTGTGTGAGCGCTGCGCCATCTCTGCACAACTCACAGTAATCGCTCTGTAAGCACTTTATCAAAAACGCTTGTTCTTTTGGTCTTTTTTCTGCTTTCTTGTTGTTTTGTTGTTCTGATTTCACCCCCTCTCCTCCCCCTTTAAAGAAAAAGAACAGTCCTGACACTCATTAAAAAAGAAAAAAAGGCAAAACATCAAGCAGGGAAAAGCGAGCCCGTCTCTGCTCAACCTGCGGTCACAAAGCCGTCATCCAGAAGGAGACAAGCTTGTTAGCCACCACCCCCCACCATCTACCTTTCTCGCGCTTTCTTTATACTCGCATATCATCCCACATGAACATAATCAATTATGGATCAAATATAAGACAGGCTTTAATTTAGTTTACCGTTACATCTTTCTTTAATTCTTACCCTCTTTACTGGGCTAAAAAAAAGCAAAAAGATCTGAAGGAAAAACACTGAGAGATGGTGCAGTGAGTAAAATGACATTTATGAGTACAAAAATGGTTTCGAGTTAAATCTGAGAAAAGAACATTGGATTTAAGGTCATGCCTTCTAAAAGCAGATCTAATAGCGCGCGCGCACACACACACACACACACACACACACAAGTGACATACAGTATCCATAGTTTTATCATATAAAATATAGATGTTGGGGCTATCATCTATGAATAGTTGTGTTTAGTTCTGCAAGCACGACTATAGGGTTTATAAATCCAAAATCACAGAGACGGTGCGAGTGTGTGTATGGTACAGTACTCATCTCCCTTTCAGTTCTCCAGCTGTTTTGGTATAGCCGGAGATAACACCATAACGTCACCCCATCTCATCCTCCTGCTGTCCCTCCTCCCTCTTTTCGTTCATCCTCCTATCCCCTCCATCAGTCTCTCATTCATAATTTATCAAGTAGGCTTTTTTTCTGCAGACACAATCAGAGTGTGTGGCAGTGCAAACACTCTCTCCTGTTACCCGTTAGCCTCTTCCTACACCAGCAGGAAACAACTATCAATACAGACAGGAAGTGAGAGCAAGCACTGACCCTTAAATGACACCTTAGTGTTTCTCTCTCTCTCTATTTCTCTCCTCTCTTTCTTTTCGTTCCTCAAAAACACACACTTACACAACGAGGTGAATCTGTCACTGAGGATTTTGTTTATTTTGAAAGCTGAGGGCTCTCTCTGTCTCTGTCTTTACACCCTTCAGAAACACACACACACACACACACAACCACAGGTAAGGCTGTCCTAGGGTGTCACATATCCCTGAGCTGGATGGTTCTTCAGAACTGCTGTGTTTCCATTGGCCCTCTGTGCAGCAGCCTTGATGGCTAAATAGGAGGACAGGTAGGCGTTCAGTAAAGGTACAGTTACAGAACATTCATATCCTATAAAATGAGATGGTCACCAGGAAAATGGCACACATGGTTTTATTCTTTTAGACTGGCGTGTAATGTAATGTAATGTTCCGTGTGAGTTATCTGATTATATTTATCATAAAAAAAAAAAAAAGATTGATAACATACAGCAATCTAAATGCTTTCACAGGTTATATAGCACTTGAATTGTAAATTGTGACATTTATAATTATTATGACATTATAAAAGATGTATACTCATATAAAAATGAATGTGAAAAATCGTAATGCTGAAAACTGTGGTATATTAACCCTGCCTTAAAGTTCAAATAGCCAATTATTTTTATAATAGAGACATCACCTCTTTGTTTACTCTGGAATGACTCTGGTTTTAGCTGGACCTGTCTGAAAAACATGTGATTTGAGGTATGCACTTAATTGTACTTCAAATCTTAAAAGTATATTAAAAACTGGACTTGCAGATAATATAATATTAATTAAATTAAAGCCAATAAAAGTACACTTTCATTATTAATTTTCATATTTTCAGAAGTACACTTTGTAATAATCAAATTAAAAGTTTTACTTTAAAGTGCATTTACATTTTTATTTTACTAATCTTTTGACATGCTTTAAAGAAGTACACTTATTTGTTGTGTTAACTAACATACTACAGCACATGCAAAGTACTTGATTATAATTTTAACTGCTATTCAATATTACAAGTGAATATATTTTGAAATTGCAACTTCATCATTAAATGTGTAATTAGTAACTAGTTTAGCTGTACATTTAAATGCATGACATGCAAGATTAAATAAAAATAACATTAAATATATATATTAATTTACCATAAATGATTATCAGTATTCAGCATTAGAAGTAGAAGTAATTATGAAACTGTAAATTTGTACTTAAGTCCTACTAACTAGATAAACTAATTACATTTAACATAAAGGTTAGACTTTATTTTAAGGTGTCCTTGTTACAGTGTAGATTTGCACTGAAGTACTGAGTAATATTAATTAACTACATGCACTTACTATATGGTTAGGGTTAGGATTAGGGTTTGGCTTAGGGTTACTTGCATGTAATTATGCATATTTTATTGTTATTACAATAGTAAGTACATGTAACGTGTAACAAAGACACCTTAAAATAAAGTCTAACCAAAATAAATTTAAACTATGCATTTTCATTTAATTTAAATTAATATGCATTTACTGCTTCTGAAACATTACATTATATTATTACTTGTATTTTTAAGTATTATTTCCATAAAAGGTACTCTTTTTAAAAGCATGCTAAAGAGTATTTCTTCTACACAAGGATATGAACAACAGTGTAGTCAGATTTTCTTTCTGCGTTGAAATTAATTATCATAATAATCAATGTCCTTTAGATGTGACTGTATTCAAAATATAACAAAGCTTCTCATACCTAATTGCTTGATCATTTGCATTGTTTAAACCACAGTTCATTTCCTGAACTAATTCAAGTTTTCAGACTCATGCGCAAACACAGGGTAACAACAGAGACACATGGATTTATCGCTCTGTCATGCTGTGTGTGTGTGTGTGTGTGTGTGTATGTTAGCTAGAGTTTTGCTTTAATTAAGTTTAGTAGCATGACACACTAAGATTTTGTGTGTAACCACTTATGGTACAGCTGCGACAAATTCTAACTTACGCACAGTGGGTGCAACAGGCCCCTGTTCCCCGCAGAAGCTGCTAGGCTAACAGAGCATCCTCCCTGCGGGGGTCGTTAAGAACAGCACCAAGGACTAATGCATGTGTCTATGTGTGTGTGTGTGTGTGTGTGTGTGTATGGTCTGTGGTGATTACTGCTTTCCGGTGGTTAAAGTGAGAGAGCGAGGGACTAATATTTATTTACCCTGCTCTCAGTCAGTACTGACAGTACCAGAAGGGAGGGAGAGAGGGGGGCTCATCAATTAGCCCTCGTGTCCTCAGGGATGAGCGGTGACACAGAGGAGTTGCCATAAATATACATCAAGAGAGTATGAATGTTGAGAATGTGTGGTACACATATATAACATAATAATATAGTTTATACTACAGGGCTGTTGAATGCTTGAATCTGATTGGTTGACAAACATTCTACGGTGTGCAAATATTTTCAGGGAGACACAAGGTTAAAGTAATTCCAAGCAGATCTTGACCGCATTACATGTCCATATCACTTCGCCAAACGATTTCAGTTAGACCTATTACAGCCTACCATGGCAAAAGAACAAAAACCGTGTGTGTGTGTGTGTGTGTGTGTGTGTGTGTGTGTGTGTGTGTGTGTGTAAATGTTGTGATGTTATTTTAAGTTGTAATCATATTTCACAATAGTACTGTTTTTCTGTATTTTTGATAAATGCAGCCTTGGTGAGAATAAGAAAATGTAAAAACTTAATATAACTTCAAAAACTTAATAAATTTAGTTGGTAATTGATAGTGTACATATGCATTTGTCTCTACTTTTCTTGTCTTCTCTTTTATCTAAAAAACAACTGTAACTTTTGTGTATAATTATTAACATTACTTTTAGATTATTACATTAGATGTGTCATAAAAAATATTGTTTATACAGTGGGGGCTCGCTCGGGTGAGTGCAGCAATTTGGCCACAGACACTGGATGAGTATCAGAATGGGTTCTTTTAATAACGGAGGGAATCAGTCTGTTTTAGTGCAATGATTAATTTTAGGGCAAAACTAGTTCACTGGCTAAATAAGAGTTAGAAAGAGAGGGTTGTCTTATTGGCTGTGTCTCAATTCACTCTCTTTCTCTCTGTACTGTGAGTAGCATCCTTTCTGTCTTTTCTGTCTCTCTCACCTCGACCTGCTGCGGCATTCCCAAAGGAGGATTTTCTGGGAGCGAGTTGCATGTCTTTCACCCATAAACAGACGGCTACAAAGATGCTGTCTCAGCATGGGCTGCCCCACAGCAAAAATCAAAATATCAATAACCTCTTATAGCATTAAGGAAAATGCCTAAATCTTACTCGCTCTTTTTTCTCCTCTGTCTTTTTGCCAATATCACTCAACCACTTACACTTGGCACGAGCCCCGCTGGAGATTTTACGTACACATTAGACAGTCTCTCCTCTCTCTCTCTTCCAGTGTGGCTGGATAGGCTCTGATATTGTAGCTTTAGTCTTACAGAGAGAATGAAAACATACCTCTGTGCCTGAAATGTTTTCGCCACAGAAAATATTGTTTGAAAATCCTTCAGAATTTGAACTCAAAGGCCTGGGTTTGATTGTAACTGTGGCAGTTTCAACTTAGTCCAACTGTACAGGTTCAGTTGTTCACATGTACACAGAAATCATTCATTTAAAAAAAGAAAACAATATTACACTCTGAATATACATGAGTGAAACAGAAATTTTTTTTTTTTAACATTTCAGAACAGAATTTTTGTACATTGAGTAAAAATGGATTTTGATCTGTCATACGATTTTGATGTTATATCCCCCATCTGCATTTGGACAATTAATAGTTTACCTGGGTAAGGGGAATGTAAAGCAAACAATACTTCTCATATTTGCTTCTTGCTGTTTCAGCTGATATTTCCTCCGCACTGGCGCCTGTCATTCAGAGAATAGTGCAATGAAGAATTTACAGAGCCTTTGAGGTGTCGCATGCTGGACAGCATTCCTGGTAACTGTTCATTTGATTTATATAGTGAAATAAAATACTTTTCATTGTACAAATGAAACCATGACACACAGTACTAATGTTATATTCAGTAATGCTTAGGATATAGTACAGTACAATAAACCACAACTGTGGGTGCTTGAAAAATTGGTTTATTGAGTTTCTTAATGTTTAATGTTACTACATTGTAGTAACATCATTATTACATTTCACATTATTACATTATTATGCCAAACAGTTTTTTTTTCTGTCAGATAAAATGCAGTGATAAATTGCTAACAATAAGACAGAAACGTGCATCAAGAAAGTAAATCGGGTCAGTTTTAATTTCATGTTGACTCTAAGAGAACGGGCATATGTGATCTGAGAAGAAAAACTCAGATGAGATGTATGAGACTGACAAAGAGTAAGCAAAGGAGACCCAGGGTGAATGGTGGTAAAGCTGAATGATTGCTTGGTGAGAATTATTATTGATGATTCAGGCAATGTGAATTATTAACGAGAGAGGAAAAGCATCTCTGAATGTGTCTTTGACATTGGATACTGACAGAGATCGATACCGGGGCCAGGAGAGAAAGCAGAGGAGAGGATGGACAGAACAAAAGTGGTGGGTAAATCCTGAACCCTGACATGAGAGGCACAGAGAGTGAGATATAATGTTTTATTAACTTCCTAAGTATTGCTATGACTTCTGAGCTTTAAAAGGGTAGTCCACTGAAAATGAATATTTTGTCATCATTTACTCATGTCGTGCCTCATGTTGTTCCAAACTTGTATGACTTTCTTTCTTGTGCAGATTGGACAAGGATAAACTACTGGAGCTGTCAAGCTCAAGTTATCAAGAAAGACATTAGTATGACTACTTATTTTTTATGTTATATATTAAGTCACCTGAAGCCATGCAACAGCTGTGGATGTTGAACAGACAGAAATTTAAGGCAGTGATAATCAAATGTTTATTTTTTAGGTTAACTATTCTTTCAGATTTGCAAGCAGAAAGAATGCAATAAATAGAGAGAGAGAGAGAGAGAGAGATAATTTCATAATCACAGGGCAAAGTTACAAATCTTTTCTCTCATCTGTGTTCTCAAAACATAAATTTTTCAAAATACAGTAAATGTCACATTGGGTCTAGTTCTCACATTTTAATTTTCAAATTTTATAAATATAACAATTATAATTGAATTTACAAAAATATCAGTAAATACTTATAATTGTTATTTATAAGTTATATATATGTTACCTTTTATATTTATTATTACTGTTTATTACTGTTTTAATAATTGCTTTGTGTTGCATGATTATTTTACAGTTTAAATTAAATAAAATTTAATTACATTAATTAATGTAAAACCAGGTTTCATTGTGACAACTTGCTGCATGTATTTGGGCTGGTATTTTTAATTTTTTAATTCCTGGGCAATAATAGTGGAAATGTTCAGCAGCTTTATTGTTTTAAGATTTTAAGGTACAGAAAATGATTTTTAACAGTAAACCAAACCTGAGAAATGTTCACTGGAGTAACTGTCACAACTAACAGGTCTCCTCTATTTGGTTAATGATGGGCACTGGTATTATTACATTTTTCCACACTCATAAAAAGCACAATTCATTAATGTATAGGTTTGTATATTTTACGAAAAATAAATAAAATAAAATTCTACCCCAGAATTCATACAAACAAATGAGAAGGTTTAGAGCAGGTTCAGTTAGACGGCGTGTGCGTGTTTTTTATATGCTGTACTGTATAAACAGATCAGCACATCTAAATAAATTTGTACAGAAGATCTACCCATATTTGTTTGAACCCATGTGCGTCTTTGCATGTGTGTCTATGGTTTTGTTGTCCAGGTGCACATCTGTCCTCAGGGTCAGAGGGTCAAAGTGAAGGGACAGATCCTCTGGGACAGTCTGCCACGGCCATTCAGCTATCCTGCCTCTTCTTTCCATCCTTTCCCTCTCTTTTCCGTCCACTCCATCCCCCGCCAGAGGACTGCTGTCATCTGGCATGACACTAAGAGGGGACAGGGATCGCTTCCAATCATATAATTTATTTTTTTTATTTTTTTTTATTTTTTTTGTATGGAAAAGAGCAGCTGAGATATTCTTCTAAACATCTCCTGTTGTTCTCCACAGAAGACAGAAGGTCTTCAAATGATTTTTCGAAGTTGTAAATGAAACAACAGTTATTGCAGTATGTTTTACAAGAAAATACTATTTCAGTCTTTGTAATTATTTGTGCAATTTACTAGCAATCTGAGTGAAATTTGTTTCTACATCTTTTTTTCAATGTACGTATTTGGAACAACATGAAAGTGAATAAATTTGTCAGAATTTTCATTTTTGCCTGAACTATCGCTTTAAGTGTCCATTCGCACTGAACAGGGTGGGGTTAAAGGCTGTCTTCATACAAGATATGATCCGCTGAGTGGCCGTATGAAAACCATAAAAGAGCCTTTCTGCGTTTGATGTGTCTTTACTGACATGCCCATAAAAATGACCCAATGACATGTTAGGGTTCGACATCCTCTAATAACATGCACTCTCACACACCAACACAGAAACCCCATTGCACACTGTGTGTGTGTGTGTGTGTGTGTGTGTGTGTGTGCAGGGCAGGAGGGTTAATAGTCTGTCTTTCTTTACAGCACATTATCCGTCCACCCCACCCCCCGCCAGAGGACTGCTGTCATCTGGCATGACACTAAGAGGGGACAGGGATCGCTTCCAATCACCCTCCATCAGCTTTTATTGTCATGATGACAGACCGACAGGCTGATGGCAGTAAGCTGTCACCTCAGATTATCTGTACGCTGGAAACTGATGCTCTTCTAATGTCCAGAGAACATTAGAAATCCCAAATATACGTGTTCTCTCAATGTCCGTGCAAGCCACTGACTAGGCAGGAGACTGTGTGTGTGTGTGTGTGTGTGTGTGTGTGTGTGTGTGCAGGGCAGGAGGGTTAATAGTCTGTCTTTCTTTACAGCACATTACTGGCTGGACACTCTGTTAGCAGTGATGTGGAGGTCAATCGTACATGTCCCCTCACATTACAGCCACAGGGTGACAGAGAGAGACAAACACACTCTCACACTATTAGAGTGGAACAGCCTGCTCCTTCTGATGGGGGAATCACTCACAAGCAATCAGGGGAAACCCTCACCAGCAGTTCAGTCACAGGCGTTAGATGTGTCTGTGCTTGATTAGGAGGTAGGTTAAGAGAGACTGAATTCACAAGTCACAGAAGATACTGATGGACAATATTTTTTATTTGCTCCTGACATCCATATTGTATGTGTATACTACAACAGACAGATAGATTTGGGCAATAAAAAAAAAAAAAAGTATATTTATTTGTACAGTGCTTTTCACAATATTCTTCCAAAATTTTATATTTATTTGTACAGTGCTTTTTCACAATATATATTCTTCCAAACCAGTTTTACAGACTAGAGTGCCTTGCATCCCACTAACGCATGGTGTAATAATATTTTATTTATGTAATTAAACTCATGATATTTATAAAAATAAAATAAAATAAATTACATAAACCTGACAAATAAAACTTAAACCTGCATACAAAAGCTTACATTAAAAAAAGTTTAATCTAGCCACACAAAACCAAAACAAAGTAAAACAAAACAAAACAAAGCAAAGCAAAACAAAACAAAACAAATCAGGAGTGGTTGAAACTAATAATTGCAAAATATTTCCACAAACCACAAACAAATTTGACGATGACCCGAATGAATGAATGAATGAATGAATGAATGAATGTCAGGAGTGGTTGACATAAAACTGCAAAAGATTTCCACAAATGACAAACAAAATTGAAAACGACCAGAAAAATAAAAAAATAAAATAAAATTAAATAAAATAAAATAAAATAAAAAGCAGGAGTGGTTGACATAAACATAACCTACAAAAAGACTACCACAAACAAAATTAAAGACCAGAAAAAAAAAACACTGGAGTAGATACTGAGGTAAGTGTCTGCTTTGGCCACCTGACCAACTTTCATGTGTCAGTCCAGAACAGCTTTGAGTGTGTCCTAAATAGAGATCTGTCTCTGTCAGTCTGTACACCCAAGGGACCATGAGCATCAAATAGAGAGGGAGAGTTTGACAGTGTGTGGGGGACAGTTTGACTTCATTCTGTTCACTGATGGCAATAGAAGTGACATTGTCAGGCAATGTAACAGCTCTGTTCTTGCAGAGTGTCTGTGTGTAAGCATTTGTTTACATACAGGCAGTATGTGTGTGACTTTGTATGAGAGAGACAAAGAAAAAATGTGAATTTAAAAATGAGTACTAGAAAGCGTAATCTTCTCAGTATCCTGCTACATCCCATTCTGCTGTCATTGTCCCCATACATACTGACCTCTGTTTGATTAGAAATCCCTCGTTAAGACCCTGATGGATTGTTCCTCGTTTAGAGGCACTTTGCATATGCACCATTTGCCCTGTTTATGATGCATAAAGGCGGGGC
>NW_015665886.1:516181-521234 GCF_001515625.1 Sinocyclocheilus rhinocerous | reverse complement strand
TAAAATAAAATAAAATAAAATAAAATAAAATAAAATAAAATAAAATAAAATAAAATAAAATAAAATAAAATAAAATAAAATAAAATAAAATAAAATAAAATAAAATAAAATAAAATAAAATAAAATAAAATAAAATAAAATAAAATAAAATAAAATAAAATAAAATAAAATAAAATAAAATAAAATAAAGCAGGAGTGGTTGACATAAACATAACCTACAAAAAAACTACCGCAAACAAAATTAAAGACCAGAAAAAAAAAACACTGGAGTAGATACTGAGGTAAGTGTCTGCTTTGGCCCCCTGACCAACTTTCATGTGTCAGTCCAGAACAGCTTTGAGTGTGTCCTAAATAGAGGTCTGTCTCTGTCAGTCTGTACACCCAAGGGACCATGAGCATCAAATAGAGAGGGAGAGTTTGACAGTGTGTGGGGGACAGTTTGACTTCATTCTGTTCACTGATGGCAATAGAAGTGACATTGTCAGGCAATGTAACAGCTCTGTTCTTGCAGAGTGTCTGTGTGTAAGCATTTGTTTACATACAGGCAGTATGTGTGTGACTTTGTATGAGAGAGACAAAGAAAAAATGTGAATTTAAAAATGAGTACTAGAAAGCGTAATCTTCTCAGTATCCTGCTACATCCCATTCTGCTGTCATTGTCCCCATACATACTGACCTCTGTTTGATTAGAAATCCCTCGTTAAGACCCTGATGGATTGTTCCTCGTTTAGAGGCACTTTGCATATGCACCATTTGCCCTGTTTATGATGCATAAAGGCGGGGCTTTCCTTCACTCCCTCCCTAAAGTCAGCCATCAAGCCCCGCCCTCAACCATAAAGCCAAGGTTAATCTCTATCCCCATCCCCTGCCTCCATCCATCACCATGGAAATCCTACCGTGGCAATGGACTGCTCTATTACATTTGACATGGGGAGTGGGATGCTGGGGAAGCGTCGCTCCATTGTCTCCCAAAGCACCCATAAAGGGCATTTAAGGAGCCTGTGTGAACACATCTCTCAGTATGAGTTAACCAGCACAGACTTCAAATACATATGGAGCTACGCAGATGTTCATGGATTGATAGTGGTAATTGGAAGATTGACAGGTTCAAATTAAAAGATGTACTACAATAATAATTGCTCTTGTTATTCATTCATTCATTCATTCACGCATTCATTCATTTTTTTTGTTTGTTTGTTTAAGATGTATTTATTGAAAGTGGTAATTGGCAGATTGTTCAAGTCAAAAGTTTTGTCAGAATATTCGTTGCTCTTTTTTTCTTTTTTCTTTTTTTAAGAAAATAATATTTATTTATTTATTTATTTAACATTTCAGTTCAGGTCTGTGATTTTTCAAATATAAAAAATAACATCTAGAATCTTTACATGACATTTTGCAAACATGAAAAAGGCATTGAAAGGAAACATATTCATTAATTCAATCATGTTAAGATTTATTTATTGAAAGTGGTAATTGGCAGATTGTTCAAGTCAAACTTTTTTTTTCTGAATAATCGTTGCTCTTTTGATTTTTTAAGAAAATAATATTTATTTATTTATCTTTTAAAATAAAAAGATGCTTATTTATTTATTTAAAACATTTTAGTTCAGAACATTGTCCAGCTTCATAATCTCTCATATATAGAAAATATCAAAAAATGTGATACATGTCATGCATATAAAGAACCATGATGATGATATGGTGAACAAATTTGAAAAAAAAAAAAACATTGAAAGGAAGCATTATTATAAACCTTCAAGTATAGAAAATAATATCAAGGATTTTTACATGACATTTGCAAATATGATACAAAAAAACTAACAAATAATGTACAAATAATCACTGAATTCATTTGGAAAATAATCATGATTAAATCTCTTTTTTTTATCTCTACAGAAGACTTGAATTGCAAGGTAAAAAAAATTGAAAGGGGAAAATAAGGTTACATTTAATTATTAAGGTTTTCAATGTTAAAAAGTTGTTGTTAAAAAAATTCTCAATGCAACACGTTAAAAGAAAATCAGGAAAAAAGAAGTTCCATTACAATAAAATTTTAGTGTGAATTATCTGTCATGTGGGCAAGGTATGTTATATTCTTGCTTTAATTTCTTTAGCAAGATACAGAAACTTTTTCTCTTCTGCCATGTCACCTAGTCTCTTCATCTCTTTCTCTTTTTTCATTCTCTCCCCCTCTCTACCTCTGTATCGACTAGCCATCAAATCTCCCATCCTCACAGCAGGCCATTTCTCCTTGTCTCAGCAGTCTACACCTCCCCCTCCATTACAGCTCATAATCTCATCTGAAAAGGCAAATGACCCTATGAGGGAGAAAGAGAGTGAGATGGTTCCAAACAGGATGCATGTATGAAAAAAGAGCACATAGCATGGACTTACAAAAGGTGAGTAAAAGGGAGCAGATCCTGAATATGCCTGGCTGTGGAGAGGCGAGCAGATGAGAAAAGAGAGTGAAGAATTAGGATGGGGCAGGGAAATTGACCATGATATTATGTAGTAAATGCATTATTTTTGGAAACCACACATAACGCTGTTTTATGCACTGAGGAATGAGCAAATATGTGACCTAAAATAACCCTTTTTCATGACTATTTGACCTCTTATTGACTATGACTGCCACTTGGTCACTCTTATGCTAATCTGATGTGGCCTTCAATTGGTTTATTATAATAGTGGGGTATCTAATAATGAGAGTCTGACTACAACAAACTCCACTTTTCCGGCTTATACACACCAATTCTAGTTTTAGCACACACACAAAAAAAAAGAGACTTGGGTCCACAATAATATATTGTGATTTTTTTATGATGCCAGCCAATTATTGGGTATAAATAAGTGTTTAATATAGTGAATGCTGATAAACTGTCTGAAAAAAAGACAGTTTTTAGAGAAGAAAGAAATCACCCACTGACTTTCAAAGCTGCTAACGACTTTCTACTTCGAGGACCTTGATAGAAATGTAGTGGAGTGAAAAGTACAATATTTGTCTTTCAAATGTAGTGAAGTTAAAGTCATAAGTTCCCAGAAAAAATAATACTCAAGTAAAGTACAGATACTCAAAAAGTGTACTTAAGTACAATACTCAAGTAAATGTACTTAGTTACTGTCCGCCTCTGAAAATCACCCACTGACTTTCAAAGCTGCAAACGACTTTCTACTTCGAAGGATCTTGATAGAAATGTAGTGGAAAAGTACAATATTTGTCTTTCAAATGTAGTGAAGTTAAAGTCATAAGTTCCCAGAAAAAATAATACTCAAGTAAAGTACAGATACTCAAAAAGTGTACTTAAGTACAATACTCAAGTAAATGTACTTAGTTACTGTTCGCCTCTGATGCTGGCTCTAGTTATCACAAGGGCTTCATTTCAGTAACTAAGACTACTTCACAAATCCTGACTCCAGATTTTGTATTGGAAAATATTGCTGTAGTATTGTTTTTTTTTTAAGCTTAGTCTCCTAGTTTACTTAATTGTTTATTGGGTAGAGTGTGCACATGCAAAGGCTTTGTTTGGGTATGTTCAGTCAGGCATATGCATCATCATCACACTTATTCTAATGCATAACAGCAGTTTTGCCATAAGTTCCAGAAATACTCACGCTGTGATCAGCGGCAGCTGGATGCAATAATCGCATGCCAATGTGCATTGGCTCGTTTAGTTTACACTCGAAGTAGATTGGTCTCTCTAAGCGAGATCCCATTTCGTCGGTCATCCGACGTGACGTCGAGAGTGACCGACTGAAAGGGAACCAACAGTATATGTCATATCCATATTGTTTTAATACACTCCATTGCTTTAAGTGAACAAACTTTGGCCTGAAGTGTATGAATTGGTTATGTGTATGTTGTGTGCCACATTTAGAAGAAGAAAAAAACACTTTTTTTGTTGAAAAAGTATTATAGTTAAAATTAAATGCAATTAGTTAAACTTAAGGATGTTTTTTGACATAAGTAGGACTAAAGTAAATTTTTATAAGTAATTTCATTATTCTATTGTAATTGAAAATGTTTAAGCATACTGCTCAATGTATTGACAAGCATTCATGGTAAACAAAAAGTTTCTGTTGATTAAACGTCTTTGTATTAACTCAAATTTTTAATTTCAATTAACTTTTAATCAGTGTATTTAGTGTCAATGAACTTTTCATCAGTGTATTTACACTGATAAAGTTGCAGTTTTGTACATTTAAAATATATGTGACCCTGGACCACAAAACCAGTCATAAGGGTAAATTCTGTGAAATTAAGATTTATACATCATCTGAAAGCTGAATAAATAATTTTTCCATTGATGTATGGTTAGCTAGGATAGGGCAATGTTTGGCCGAGATACAACTATTTGAAAATCTGGAATCTAAGGGTGCAAAAAAAATCTAAACATTGAGAAAATCACCTCTAAAGCTGTCCAAATTAAGTTCTTAGCAATGCATATCACTAATCAAAAATTACGTTTTGATATATTTACGGTACGAAATTTACAAAATACCTTAATGGAACATGATCTTTACTTAATACTCTAATGATTTACCCTAATTATCAATAATTTTGACCCATACAATGTATTTTTGGCTATTGCTACAAATATACCCATGCTACTTAAGGCTGGTTTTGTGGTCCAGGGTCACATATTTACTCTAAAGGGATATCTCACCCAAAAAAAAAAATGAAAATTGTGTCATTGTTTACTAACCCTCAGGTTGTTTTAAACCTGTATGCGTTCCCTTTCAGTCGGTCACTACGAGTCACGTCGTGACCAACGAATCGGGATCTCACGAGAGACCAATCTACTTCGAGTGTAACTACACGAGCCAATGCACATTGGCATGCAATTATTGCATCCAGCTGCCGCTGATCACAGCGTGAGCATAAAAAGGCAGTCGGTGCAATGCATACCAGCTTTTCGCTTCGGAGCCGAGCGACAACATCGCTCTGCTCCATCCAATTGTCTTCAGTGAGCTACGAGTTCAACACGCTCTTGGAAGCTTCTGGTGTTGGCGGACGGCGCTTCAGCGGTGGTCGTTCCTGTGTCGAGTGGGTTGC
>NW_015665886.1:486189-497066 GCF_001515625.1 Sinocyclocheilus rhinocerous | reverse complement strand
GTTTCCCCTGTGCGTCTCAGCACGTAAAAGAGCATTTCCCTAAAAGAGCCAATTTCTCTAAAAGAAAGAGCTCCACGGGTGCGTCTTTGTAAAGACGACGGATCGTCTTTTTAAATATGCCGTTTCGCCTGTGCGTTTCTGGAGACATCACTGCCTCACGTGTCTGGGCATGAAGCACGCTGAGGTGGCGTTCGTGGATGAGTCATGTTCCCATTGCGGGAAGATGACCATCTCGGAGCTGCGGACCAGGCTTCGCTACCTCCAGGGAGCGGAGTTCCGTTGCCTCTGCCGCGATACTTCCAGCAGTAGCGCGGGCGGTCTGAGGGTTACAGTGGTGGCAAACCCCTCAGGGAACCAACCCTCGGGGGCCCACCACTCCTCCAGCGCTCCGCAGCCAGCCGAGCCGCCGAAGGAACGCGCTGGGCCCTCTTCAAAGAGCGTACCAGCGGTATCCCTCAGGGCTCCTCCCGATGACCGGATGTCGATCGCTGCATCGGTGGGAGAGCTCTCTGGAGAGGAAGATTCGGCTGCGCTGCCGCCCTCCGGGACGGTGGCAATGCCTGAATCGGATCCAGAGATGTCGGCTATGCTTTCCCGGGCCGCCGAAAGGATAGGGCTCGAGTGGAGTCCTCCACCGCGTCCCGAGTTCTCGAGGTTGGATGATTGGTTTCTCGGGGTGGCTCGCGCTGGTGCCTTTCTTCCCGGAAGTGCGTGAGGAGCTTACCAGGTCGTGGATGGCACGTTTTACTGCCAGAAACCGGCCTTCTAGCTCCTCGTCCCTCACCACCCTCGACGGTGGTGCAGCGAAGGGGTATTCGGCGATCCCCCCGGTGGAGCGGTCGGTAGCGATGCAGTTGAGTCCTAAGACCGCCTCCTCCTGGCGGGGAGACCCGTTGCTCCCTTCTCGGGCCTGTAGGCATTCGTCTGGTCTGACCGGCGGTGCTTATACGGCTTGCGGGGAAGCTGCTTCCGCCTTACACGCTATGGCGTTACTGCAGGTGCACCAGGCTAAGGCACTGAAGGACCTGCACGAGGGTGGTCACGATCCGGAAGTTCTGAAAGAGCTCCGAACCACCACTGACCTCGCACTCCGAGCGACGAAGGTCACCGCGGGCTGCACAGAAGCAGACTGAGGCGATTCGACACATCCTACACCGGCGGGCAGCTGCTGCCTTCACCCGCCCACCGGCCGCAGCGCCCCAGCCTGCTCGTCGCCGAGGGCGGCCCCTGCGTCCGCCCCCACTCCCGCGCAGCAGCCTCCACCCAAGGCAGCGCTGTGGAGCCGGGCGTAGGCAGGCCGCCTAGCCCGTCCAGGCCCCGCCAAACATGGCGGCAAGCAGATGAGCAAGCGGCCCTGAGACGGGTGAACCAGAGAAGGAGGGATCTGCTCTTCGGGAGATGGTGAACGCATCACTCCCCCTCCCCCGGAGGAGGGCTGGGTGGAGAATCTTTTGTTTTGTTTTTCCCCACCGTCGGCCTCACGGGCGACGGTACCCAAATTCTCTACAGAAGAGCAGTTTTCACTATCTCTGGGTCCCAAGAGGGCACGGAGGGTCGCAGACGGTTCAACTCCGGACCGCACTCATCCTCCTCTGTCGGTTCGAGAGCATCAACAAAGGCCCTACTCACGCACCCTCTGCCAAACTGTGGAACCAGGTAAGTGCTGCACCGCACACTCAGACCCCTCTTCGGTCCGCTCACAAGCCGTCCGAGTTGGGTCCCTGCGTTCCACATCGCTGCCCCACTGTGGGTACGGCGGTGGTTCCATTGGTCCTGCTTGCACGGTATCTGGGTGTCTGGCTAGCGCTACCCAGCCCGTCTTGCTGGCTTCTGCAGACCATCAGCCTCGGCTATGCGATTCAGTTCGCCCGGCGTCCCCCCAAGTTCAGTGGTATCCGCTTCACGACAGTGAAGGCGGCTGATGCTCCTGTCTTACGTGCAGAGATCGCTTTGCAGCGATCGACCTGAAGGACGCGTACTTTCATGTGTTGATCCCTCCGCGCAACAGACCATTTCTACGGTTCGCGTTCGAGGGACTTGCATACCAGTACAAGGTCCAGTAAGGCTCCTGGGGCATATGGTAGCTGCAGCGGCACTTACACCTAGGGCTATTGCATATGAGACCGCTTCAGCACTGGCTTCATGGCCGAGTCCCGAGGTGTGCGTGGCAACCTTCACCCCGTGGTTAGATACATTCCTTACATTCCTTCGGGCAGGAGTGCCCCTAGAACAGGTCTCCAGGCATGATACATTTTTCTTTTCAGGATTCTTTGATAAATAGAAAGTTTAAAAGAACGTCTCGGTTACGTATGTAACCCTCGTTCCCTGAAGGAGGGAACGGAGACGTCACGTCCTGTCGCCATGGCTGCTGTATCACCACTGAGCGGCCGGGTCACCAGCTCGGCTCCTCAGCGAAAAACTGGTATGCATTGCACCGGCTGCCTTTTTATGCTCACACTGTGATCAGCGGCAGCTGGATGCAATAATAGCATGCCAATGTGCATTGGCTCGTTTAGTTACACTCGAAGTAGATTGGTCTCTCGAAGCGAGATCCCAATTAGTCGGTCACGACGTGACGTCTCCGTTCCCTCCTTCAGGGAATGAGGGTTACATACGTAACCGAGACGTTTCTTCTGTTTAGCACAAACATTAGGGCTGCAAGATAAATCGCATGCGATATTTATCGTGCAGCCCTAACAAACATTGAAACATTCTTCAAAATATCTTCTTTTGTGTTCAACAGAAGGAATTCTTAGGTTTGGAACAATTTGAGGGTGAGTAAATAATGACAGAATTGTCATTTTTGGGTAAACTATTACTTTAAATACAATATGAAATAACATACTATAGTTAAAATTTGGCTAGATGATGAAGATGGCTTCTTTTTGGAACAGACTTTGCATCGATAATGCACATAAGAAGTCTTAAAGTGCTGCCTACCTTGCCAGCTCACAATACAGAGCACCTGATCATGTGTGTGAGCAGCTGAGAGAGAGAAAGAGAGGGGGATAGGAACATTACACAGATATTACCTACTCCTTAGCCTCTTGTCCCTTCGTCCCCTGACAGTCAGATCAGTCTGATGTTTGACAGCCCACCAGAGATCACACTACTCCAATAACAGCGTAATTAATCCTGATGCTCCAACACACACATCCCTGCCTACTATGTGACAGTCCACTTGAGATTACACAGCTTGAATAACAGAGTAATTAATTTTGACCCAAAATACACACACACACACACACAAACACACACACAGAAGCATGCATGCATACATCCATGCAAAACACTTGCTCGCTATTTGGCAGCCCACTTGAGATCCCACAGCTTCAATATCATAGTAATTAATCCATCGACCGGAGACACAGTGGGGTGATCAACTGGAATCAAAGATTGTCTTAACCTTTGACCCCCGCGCTTCAGACGCCATCGACAGGGAGGTGGGTGTGCCTGCGGTCCGACCTTCCTCCTTCATCTCCCGCTCTCTTCATCTCTCTCCTGCTCTTGCTGCCTGTGACACTCTGATCAATTCCCCATCAAATCTTAATGCAGCGGTTTAACTCAAGTGTGGCATCTTAATTAGGGCGATAACTGCGCACTGTCAGGGTCATTGACTGCGCCTGCCGCCGACCAATGACTCTCATCGACAGGCTGCTAGCCCACAGAACGAGAGCGAAGGAGAGACAGGGCCAGGAATGATGAGACAAGGAGACACAAGAGACAAAGCAGAGAGAGGGATGCAAGATCCAAGAGACAGGCAAAGGAAAGAAGAAAATTGTAGATATCTACAAGTTGGCAGTGCAAGCAGAAAAAAGATGGCTTTGTAGGACAAAATGTCAACAAGATAAAATGATAAGCCAAGTTGTTCATTACTGGATATTTTGAGCAAAAATTATGCATTTACTGATCGTGTAAATCATATATGACTTTCTTTCTTCTAAAGAACACAAAAAAGCACATTTTGAAAAATGTACTGATTGCAATTATAATGAAAACAAAGGCTTTCAAACTTAAAAAAAGGGTGCAAAAGCACTACACTAGATGTACTAACATCATAAAAGTTGTCCATATGACATGTGTGCTATGTTTTCATGCTTCCGAAGCCATATGAGAGCTTTGCATGAAGAACAGATTGAAATGTACACTACCATTCAAACAATCAGGGTCAGTAGTTTTTTAAAGTGTCTTATGCTCACCAAGGATGTATTTATTTAATCAAAAATACAGAAAAAAATTATAAAAACAATAAAATTGAAGTTAAAATATTACTACAATTTAAAATAAAGTTTTCTAATGTAATATATTTTAAAATGTAAATTATTTTTTTCTCCAATCCTGAATTTTTCAGCAGCCAGTTTTCAATATCACACTGTGATTCAATAGAAATCATTCAATATTTAGATTTGGTGGTCAATAAACACTTCTTATGTTGAAAACATAAGATATAGATATATATATATATATATATATATATATATATTCAAAATATTGAATTAGCAAAACATATCATATTGTCACGGTCAAGGACACACACACTCAGGGTAACATTCACAATAACCGACAATACTAGAATACACGAGACAGGAACTTATAGGGCAGATAACGAGGGGCAGACAGGTGAGCACACTGAGGATAATTAACTAATGATTGAACGGCCTAAACCATCAAAAGGGGAAGAAACCACAACAAACAGTCCACAGGGGTGTTACACATATACTGTATCATATCTTTTTTATTAAATAATATATAGATATTTTGGGGAAAAGTGCTTATGTCATAATAGGAAAAAAAAAACATCATGCCACCTCACAATGTACCTCAATAAAGTAACATAGCTGTTCTGGAACATAGTTTGATTATATGTGACAGTAATAATCATGAAACATCATGTTGTTTATGGTGCATATGAACTTTAACGGCCCGTGAGCTCATCTTGTGGTTTGTGACATCAAATCCATAAAAATATTTTTTTTCCCTATGAAAACGAATAGACATCTGAATCGATATAATGAGTTATGTCCACTGAAACATACAGGATGACAAAGCACATAAGTAAGCAAATAAGTCAAGAATAAGGACCAAGTCTTAAGAAAACTCAGATGGAGATACAGGGATCAAAAAAGAGACACAGCATGTGATAAAGAGGACAAAGTGAAGCATTTGGTTTTGAGTCTATCTTGTTGTCCTCCCCAATGGATCAGGAGAGGAATTCTCTTTTTCACATCAAGCAGCAATTTGCTCACTGCTGGTTTGTGTTAGCGAGCTGGCAGACAGAGAGAGAGAGAGTGAAGGATGGACGGAGAGCGAGAGTTCTCTTCTTTTTATGTGACAAATAAAGAAATCAATAAATCATTGCTGGCTTTGACAGGTGGTGGCAAGGCGGGCCATTTATCATTGAGTATTTATGAAGTTGTCGCCAGTACCCTCGCCCTCCTCCTCCCTCTGAAATATTTAAACATGTGCGTGTGTGGAGAGCCCCAGTCTACTGGGCTGCAGCGAGAGGAGCGATAGAGAGAGAGAGAGAGAGAGAGAGGTGTGTTGAACAGCCTGCGGCTTTTTCCTCCAGGGCTCCCTAACGCACATTACACACTTCACACACATGGGCCGCTGCTGTCTGAATGCCCCCTTGAGTAGTGCTGAGGTCTTTAAAGGGTGTGGAACGTACTGCTGTGATCCCTCGCTCTCTATTTGACCCCAGGGAGGAAGTGAAAAACCACATAGTCAAGAGTGTCAAGCTGAATTCCTGGAGGGATGTGTGTGAGTCTGGTCATTCCTCACTGAAGCCTCTCTCTGAGGCGGAGGGCTTCTAAAATTACTTTCTAAAAGAATTGAATCAATTAAAGTAGGGGGATTTCTTTTGGGCTGTGTGATATTTCAGGAAGGCCACATATACACACAGAGTTTAGTTATTCACTGTGGTGACAACCACATTATACAACCTAATTAACCACCTGAAATTGAATTTACATTACATCCAAGGAGAACCAAAATGAAAAAGTAGTTCTTACTATGTACCGTGATGCTACTCTTTAGACATTGACAGCCTGGCTGAAGTATAACACTATAAAATCACAGAAACGTATGTCTTAACTTTGCAGATTTTAATATGCATCTAGTGTGGAGAAAACCCATGTGTACTTCTTTCAAATCAAATGCATTAAACTGTTGCCATCCATGTTTCTTGTTCACAGCCACAAAATGTGAAAATATTGACATTTTTATCAATATACCGACTATCACAATTTCCAGAATGACACCCATTTTCTGTTAATATACCCTTTTCCATAACACATTGTATAGTTTAAAAGTTCGGGGTCGGTAAGATATATATAATATATATATATAGCCTATATGTAACCCTGGACCACACAACCAGCCATAAGGGTCAATTTTTCGAAATTGAGATTTATACATCATATGAAAGCTGAATAAATAAATACAATGTATTTTTGGCTATTGCTACAAATATACCCCAGCGACTTAAGACTGGTTTTGTGGTCCAGGGTCACATATATTTGTTTTATGTTTTTGAAAGAAGACTTTTATGCTCATCAAGGCTGCATTTATTTGACCAACAGGTTAACACTGTAATAATATAAAATATTCTTACAATTTAACTGTTTTCTATTTTAATATATTTTAAAATCTAAATTATCACATGACGGAAATGCTGAATTTTCAGCAGCCATTAATCTAGTCTTTAGTGTGACATGTCAATGTAAC
The DNA here is from genome assembly GCF_001515625.1 of Sinocyclocheilus rhinocerous. Taxonomy (NCBI): domain Eukaryota; kingdom Metazoa; phylum Chordata; class Actinopteri; order Cypriniformes; family Cyprinidae; genus Sinocyclocheilus; species Sinocyclocheilus rhinocerous. The sequence goes on along the minus strand of NW_015665886.1, from coordinate 490,340 downwards.
ATTATTATTATTATTATTATATTTTTCTTTTAATTAATTTATTTTTTCTTTCTTTTAAATAAATAAACTAACTCAAAACTTTTGAATATATGTATAGTGATTCTAATTAGCTTTTTAATTTTTATTTAAGTTATTGCAGAGGAGATACAGAGCATGCTCTGTTTGCTTCCTATTAAACTAACTGTAATACAAATGTTGAAGAGAATATATTTACAATATAACATAACATAACATTGGTTCATTACATAACATCGGTCCATTATCAGTATATACATACAGTATTACTATTAATATTTGTGTAAAATAGATTCTCTAGAGGTTAAGATTAATTAAGGTTAGTTTAATTGGAAGTGAAAAAAAAGCATTTTTATGAATTTTACTGTAAGCATCATCTCTACTGTGGCTGACACTACTAACACAGTGGTGCAGATATTGACCTACCAAGGAAATATGAAAACAATCCACAATATAATATTCTTGAGGGAATGAAACAGGGATTAAATGACCCACTATTAAGGACGAGACTATCTATCAGGGTTGCTCGAAAAACTGTGTAAATCAATGAGTACTCAAAAGGCAAACACTGAAAAGTGAGCTCAAATTATGAATTATTGTCATGTGATGGTGCAGTATGGTTAGTATGTCCAGTTAAACGCATCGTAATGATCTGTATTTGGAACACTGGTAGATTGGTGAGTTGAGTTGATCTTTCATTCAGATTCAGAAAATCATGTATTAATTAGTTGTTAACAAATAAGAGGGTTATCATAAATCCCTAACCATTCAGCTTAGTTGTAGCTAATCCTTATTATGCTTGGTTTATTCAAATTATGACTTGAAGGTGTTTATCCAGCTTAGTTTTTTTTTGTGTGTGTGTGTTATTTTCAGTTAATTTGTAATTATGATAATGCCATTGTCATGATGTTTAAATGTCTTTTTAAATGGCTTCAATAGAAATGAATATACTGCTTGTTCTTCTTATTATCGTAATGTTGTAAGATTATTAAATGCATTTCAAATAGACTTTACATTCACCATCAAGATTTGTTCATACAACAGTCAACATGTCAAAGTGTCAGCATGCAGCTGCAGTGTTCCAGTAGTATGTCATATGAGGACTGGAGGGCATTTAGAAGCCTCAGATGTTGTGTAAAGGTGAAATAAATAAATAAAAATTAGCAAAAGAGAAATAGAGTAAAGGAAGACAAAAACAGTGCAACAATGAGATACAAATCACCCTGCTTTCTATAATATGAGAGCATATAGGAAATGTTAGCCGAGGGCCTCCAAAAAAAAAAAAAAAAGCCTTTAAAGGAGCAGAAGCAAAGAGTTCGTGGTGCTGCAGGGCCCCTGGAATGAGCAAGGTGAAGGTGTGTTGAGCAGGATGGGTGGTGATAAAAGATCACATAGGAACAAAAAAGAACAGAAGATGGTGTGAAAAACAAAGACATAAGAGAAACAGGAAAACAAATAGGTAAGAGGATGAAATAGGAAGAGTGAGAGCTGGAGGCAATGCTGAGATTTAAACCCATTCTGTCTGAGGCTCCATCAGATAACGAGCTGACTAAGCAGAGCGAGAGAGAAGGAGAGAGAGCACTTGCTGTTGCAGATAGAAGAGTAAATGAATATTTGCTTGCATTAACATTCAGAGCATTTTATTTATTTATTTATTTATTTATTTATTTTAAATTTTCTCTTATTATCTCCACACTTTCTTCATTCGTCGTAGGGATATACTGCATCCCTAATTTATTTTTCCTTTGTCTGGTGTTTTTCCGATTCCTCAAGTTGCTCATATCAATTTCCCAGTCCTATGTTCCCTTCTCTCAGTGCTGTTGGCCCCATGACCCCTTTTATATCCGGGCCCTTATCTCGCCACTTCCATCCTGCCCCAGCTGCCAGCCCCTTGACTCTTTAAGTCCCACTCTCACTTTGTCTGTATGTACATAAATCATTTGGAAAACTGTAAAATATCATAGAAATTGAATAGGAAGATATCAATCAGTTCTACTGGGTTGACACCAAGGTCAGAAATTAATCAAGACTTGGGGCAAATACCACAGAGAGTGACTATATAGTCACGTTCTGTGTTATAAATGCACACTGTGTTTAAAAACACCCTCATAAAAAAATATGAAAAAATAGAAAGAGCTTCTGAAAATAAACTCAGATTTCCCATCAATAAAAAAGCAACATTCATTACTAGCAATGGTAGACCTGCACAGCAACACAACACTCAACATGTATTTATGTCTAGCCTATATGTATGTACTGTACATTATGCATGTATGTTTGTTTGTGTGTGTGTGTAGTTATTTAATTTAAGACATGAATGATCTGATGCCACAAAAACAGCTCACACGACAGAACGAGATTTTGTTATCAATTATCATGGCAGAAACGGTTCAGTATTATGTGCTAATGAAGGACCAACAGTTGAAGAACAAAAAAAAGATTTATTGCATATAGGCTTCTCTAACCTGTCAGTTCACCGTCAGGTAGGCTTGTCCTTTTTTTCTGGCCAAACTAAGCCGAGAGACGCCTCGCTATTTAAGAGTAGGAGCCAGAAGCAGTCCCATCTGCATTATCACGAGCCACAGTGACGGCTGTCAGCGCGTACCGTACCGCGTGCGTCCTTGGCGCGAGGCCAGAGAGTTTGGGACAGGAGGAGGAGAAGGAAGACTCAACTCCTGAGACATATCCGAGAAGTTCTTTGAATGAACAAACTGGAGTATTTCAAATTCACGTCTACTGCGTTTAATAGACTGCTTATTGTTTATTAAGTATGACTATTTGATATTTCGCCTATAAAAGTCGCCTCTAAAAATGGCCATGGTGATCATAATTTCTAATAGTTGCTATTGTGTAGCCTACTACTACAAAACATAAAATGAACATACGATCTCGTTCAAACAATGTTTGAAAGATGCTTTCATTATCTTTGTTTCCTATCATTCTTTCTTTTCTTTTCTTTTTTTTGTCTCGTCTTGATGATAGTGTTACTTTCAACATTGACATTACTTTTACAAATTTTGAACATTAGGCCTACACCTCTTAACCTTTTCATTTTTCACCATGATGGGTTCCATGTTCTTATTTTTGAAGGCTTGTAAAATAATAGGCTACAGGAAATAATAAGATATAGCCTAGGCTACTTCAAAATTTCTATTGAAAGAAATTGAAAGAGGGAACAGTGCCCTCATCAGGCCAAGAGCTGGTAATGGAGACAGTCGCTAAAGCCTACATTTTAACAGCAGGAATTTTAAAAATAAAACATAAATGTGTATTTGTGTTTATGCAATATGCTTCAAATGATGTTAGATTTATTTATTTTTTTGGTCATGCTGTTGCTGAAACCGTTCTGCTTCCTAGTCATCCTAACCTCTGAGCCCTGACACACACACACACACACACACACACACACACACACACAACATATCTGTCGCCTCTGTTCGTCTTCATCCATGGGATGACAGATAGCCAGATGACCTAGTATCTAAATATTCCCATCATGAATAAATGAGAGAGAGGCACACACACAATCTAAATGTATCCTCACTTCCAGGTGGAGGGAGACACTTGGTGTCTTGATTCCTTGACAGTCACATTCATGCACATTTTATGGGATTGCTGTGTAAAAACCTGGGATATCCTCTGTGCACTGATATAGTGAGCTTAGCTTTTTGTCTTTTCCCACCCCAAGGTGGAATAAGCGAAGTTTGCTTGCTTCCTCTCCTTTGCCAACACTAACCACAATGGTTATAAAGGTATAATCCTTTATAACTTGACTTCCCTGTTATAATTTACATTACATTTTTGGAATCACTAATTTCATTGTGCATATACCCATGATATCATGCCATACTTTATGTACGTGCACCTATTTATGCATGTGTTTATAGTTGTGCTCATGAGACAGTTGTGTGCGCGTGTGTGTGTGTGTGTGTGCGTGCGTGCGTGCGTGTGTGTGTGTGTGGACTGATTTTTTGTTTGTTTGTTTGTATATTTATTTGTTATTTATTTATTCTTCGGTCTGGACAGCATGACCTCTAAATTATGAAGCAGGCCCCATTCTTTCTCTCAGTGAAAAATAACATCTGTCCTGCAAATGGAGAGCTTAGTGTGTCTGTATAATTTATGGTAAAAGCCTC
>NW_015665886.1:460830-486138 GCF_001515625.1 Sinocyclocheilus rhinocerous | reverse complement strand
CTGATTTTTTTTTTGTTTGTTTGTATGTTTATTTGTTATTTATTTATTCTTCGGTCTGGACAGCATGACCTCTAAATTATGAAGCAGGCCCCATTCTTTCTCTCAGTGAAAAATAACATCTGTCCTGCAAATGGAGAGCTTAGTGTGTCTGTATAATTTATGGTAAAAGCCATACGTAAAAGTATGACATAAAATATATATTGAGAAGTTCTCTAACAAATAAAAATAAAGCAAGAGACTGGGGCATGAAAGAAATGAAAGAGCTAGAGAGGTTTGAGAAAGTATTTAGTAAACTCCATGTTTCTTAGTATAGATGTGTTAATGAGAGTTTGTTCAATAAGGCAAAATGTGTGGCTTTTCTTAATTTTCAGATAGAAGTATATTATCCACATTTTTAGAAATGAAGCTTTTCCATATGTATGAAGCTATCTGTCAAGCTATTTCCAAAGTTGTGAAACCAGAACATAAATATACAATTTTGATCACATTTTTGCATTATCTTTTAAAAAGATCTATTTAGCTTCAGTCTATTCCATCTACTGTATCTTTTATAGGTATATTTTCGTTTTTTTCCCCCCATAACCACACTTTTTCATTATTCTTCCCTGTTTTATCCCCACAGCAGGAACAACAACAATATTTTAACTTCCACTTACTAGAAAATGATTTGAAAAATGAAGAATAGAAGTGATACAGTATAGCACCGCTCAAACTGTTCAGCACTTACAGTAATTGTCTTGACTGACAGACCTGAAAACCTGAGACCTGAGGTCACTTGCATAAACATGGACTGTGTTTTATGAGTTTGGTTATGAGTTTACCGTTAAGTGGTAATCAATCTTACTTTTTGGATGCCAATTAGACCACAAATTATTCTAATATGCAAATATTGTACTCAAAAAAAATATATAAATAAATAAATAAATAAAATAAAATAAAAAATGTCAATGTTGAAAATGGTTGTTCTGCTTAGAGAAATTTTGATACATTTATAAAAGTTAGAAGCAAGTTAGATACAAGGCTACGTTTCTGTTACATTTTGGGGGTATTTAAGCTATCCTACACAAACAAAACAACAGCAACAAGACTCAGAAGTGGGAGACTGAAGTTGATCTCACTCAGCCAAGAGACAGCCTTGTTACAGTAGCTCCCTTCACAGCAGGACACATTTCCAAAGTTTGAAGGCTGACAAAAAAAATTGTGAGATACAAACTTTCAGTTTGTTGTTTCCAAAACCATAATCATAAGGCAACAAAGAAGCTGAGACATAAAAAAATATGAATATTAAGATTATGTTCCAGATAATTATTTTGATATTTTCAGATGTTATAAGTTTTTTTTTTCTCAAAACACCCTTTTTTCAACTGTTTTTTTTTTTTAGATATTCTGATGTAGACTCGTCTAACTCACCTGTGTCATTAAAGCAGCGGTCCTGATTACCAACACAGCTTATATCAGAAACACAGTTCATAAAAGCTGTGGCATGATTTACAAGTAAGTCCATTTGGGTTTTTGTTTGGGGCTAAAAGTCAGAGCTGCACAAAAAGGTTGACAAAGTCTGACGCTTTTAAAAATATCAGCAAATATTTAAGAAGGTCCAAATACTGTTCTTTTCTGTGTAAAATTAGTGTTTTTTTGTTTTTTCCCCAAAACACAGTTTTCCAAACATTTTCTCTTACCATCCAAATAATTATTGTTACATCCATCAGTGTTGCAGCAGGAAATGGTTGAAGTCACACTTGTCCGTCCAACAGCAACTGAAGCCATTCATTTTGTGCCATTTGCTTTAAGCAGTGCACAAACTACATTCAATAGGCAAATCCTCTTCGCTACTGTAAAATTAAAACCTAATCCAGAGAGACATGAGTCAATATACAAATGTAAGAGGACTGCATATTCATTATATAGACGCTATCATTATATAGGCTACATTACTCTTTTTAAACGGAAAAGTGAATAAAATAAAAAATAAATATAACAATAAATAAAGAAAGAAAATTTGATGTCCAAAACTAACCTAAAAAAGTTCCATCAGTTCTTACAGTGGCACAATATTCATTTATTTTACAGGTTGTTAAAACTGGCTTCTGACAGAATGCAGTGTCACACACAAAACACTGCAGCATGTGAACTGTCCATCAAAAACAAAAATAAATTAGGGTACCATTTAATCAGGAAATACTGTAGTATTCAGTTCACTTTTAATTATTGAATAATAATAGAACAGACTATACACCTGTAACAGCATACCTGAGTGGAGGAACAAAAAGTTGAGAAAAAGTCCTAAGAACAATTGCATGTTGAGAGGCCTGTGGATTGGAGTAAATGTCTTGTTGTCTGAACATCCATAGTAACTCCAGCTCTTATAAAGGGGAGATGTAGGGGATGGGGGGTGTTTTTAATAAAGGTTTAGATGAAGTACAGAAAAATAGAAGTTTATGGGTTAAGGTTTAATGTTTATTGTCATGGGAAGTCATTTGTGTTCATCTCATGAGTGTAGGTTTCAGCATTTCATAAATGTATCATTCTCCAAAAAATAATTATTCATTTATACGATACATTTATGACAGAGAGAGCATCTAAAAATTTATTCTTAATGCAATAACTTTAATATGCATAACAAGCATTGTTATGCATATTAACAGTAAACATTGTGTTTTTCCTATAATTTTGAACTACTGTTTGTCTGCAAATGATTATGTAGGCAGAAAAAAATGGTTTTGGTCTGAGAAACCAGAATAAGTGTGATGTGCTATGAAACTAATATCCTGCCAGCTTATTGTTTACTATGTTCTACCTTTCAAATCAATTCTACACTTTTCTACCAAAATGAACAACTCAGGTGGCAAAAGGCATTAAATTTTTTTTACATTCTTTATACAATCAAAATTAAAATATGAGGAACAAAATTACAATGGGTCTGAACTTTTTTTGACGGTTGGCATTTCACCAAAGAGAGGGCATCATGAGACTACCTTGAATGTGATATTTTGATACAAGTACAATGAGTGCTATTTCAGAAAACAGCCGCTATCAAAATAATCTGGCTGCGGGCGCGGGCCAGATATTATTGCTATATTATAGAAGTTTTGGCCCGCGGGCCGCCTGTTGCCGACCACTGGGGCATACATATGCAAACATTTATTTGATTACATTATTAATTGTCTTAAATAAATCTTTTTTTTGCATTACCTGAGTGAGTGAGTGAGTGAATGAATGAAGTGGTGAGGCAGAGTCCCAATATAAGCCACATCAAGAGAAAAAGGCAAAGTTTTACGAAGAAAAAGTATGGAAGCAGCCACAATGAGATTACTCTAACTGCATATGTAGTCTACAAAATAATACTGAAGCATACTGTAGGGTGGAAGGGCTGAAAGCTTTCAAACAAAAAGTGATGTCGTGTATTTTAACTTATTTACATCATAGTTTCTCTGTGCTGCATTACAAATGACTAATTTACATATGTACATAGACATTCTGACCTTCTTTCGACTTCCTGTAAACTGAGAATAACTCTCCAAAAATGTGTCAGTAGATAAGCAAGTTCATTAAAGGTTTCCGTGTCTCTCATAAAATCCCCCTGGAAATGTATGCTTTTAAAAATACACTACATTCAAATGTTTGGGTCTGTACGTTTTTTTATGTGAAATAAGCTCAATTTCTTTGATCAAAAATACAATACTATTGTGAACTATTATTACATTTTTATATAAATAATATATATAATACATAAATATTATTATATAACAACTGTTTTATATTTTAATATATTTTAAAATGGAATTTATTCTTGTGAGGGCAAAGCAGAATTTTCAGTAACAATTTTCTTTATGGTCACATGATCCTTCAGAAATCCTTCTAATATGCTTATTAAGAAATATTAAAATGTATTATAGACAGACAGACAGACAGACAGATAGATAGATAGATAGATAGATAGATAGATAGATAGATTGCTGTTTACTCGCAGATAAATTGGTTAATCAGCAATCTAATTTATTCTATATACATATATCTGCAAATAATAATTATTCATTTATACGATACATTTATGACAGAGAGAGCATCTAAAAATTTATTCTTAATGCAATAACTTTAATATGCATAACAAGCATTGTTATGCATATTAACAGTAAACATTGTGTTTTTCCTATAATTTTGAACTACTGTTTGTCTGCAAATGATTATGTAGGCAGAAAAAAATGGTTTTGGTCTGAGAAACCAGAATAAGTGTGATGTGCTATGAAACTAATATCCTGCCAGCTTATTGTTTACTATGTTCTACCTTTCAAATCAATTCTACACTTTTCTACCAAAATGAACAACTCAGGTGGCAAAAGGCATTAAATTTTTTTTACATTCTTTATACAATCAAAATTAAAATATGAGGAACAAAATTACAATGGGTCTGAACTTTTTTTGACGGTTGGCATTTCACCAAAGAGAGGGCATCATGAGACTACCTTGAATGTGATATTTTGATACAAGTACAATGAGTGAGTATTACAAATATCTGTTTACATGCAATGTGCAAAAGGAACAGCTTTTTTTTTCTTCATGGGGATAAACATTTTTATACTGTATATGTTTATACACTGTATAGGTTAACTGAATAATGAATAAACTTAATAAACTGAATATGTCATTGCCACATTGCTATTATTGTTTATCACATTTAAACCAATTTACTGTATCAAATCACATGAATGTTTTTGATCAAATAAATAAATAAGTAGCCTAAATGTAATTGTTTCAGGATCTGCAATGAAAAAACTCACAAAAAAAGCTCACAAAACTGAAAATTGTTATTTATTATTTATATTAACTCTCATGTCATTAGTATGAGGGTTGTATGGCTTCTGTGAGGCAGAGTCCCAATATAAGCCACATCAAGAGAAAAAGGCAAAGTTTTACGAAGAAAAAGTATGGAAGCAGCCACAATGAGATTACTCTAACTGCATATGTAGTCTACAAAATAATACTGAAGCATACTGTAGGGTGGAAGGGCTGAAAGCTTTCAAACAAAAAGTGATGTCGTGTATTTTAACTTATTTACATCATAGTTTCTCTGTGCTGCATTACAAATGACTAATTTACATATGTACATAGACATTCTGACCTTCTTTCGACTTCCTGTAAACTGAGAATAACTCTCCAAAAATGTGTCAGTAGATAAGCAAGTTCATTAAAGGTTTCCGTGTCTCTCATAAAATCCCCCTGGAAATGTATGCTTTTAAAAATACACTACATTCAAATGTTTGGGTCTGTAAGTTTTTTTATGTGAAATAAGCTCCATTTCTTTGATCAAAAATACAATACTATTGTGAACTATTATTACATTTTTATATAAATAATATATATAATACATAAATATTATTATATAACAACTGTTTTATATTTTAATTTATTTTAAAATGGAATTTATTCTTGTGAGGGCAAAGCAGAATTTTCAGTAACAATTTTCTTTATGGTCACATGATCCTTCAGAAATCCTTCTAATATGCTTATTAAGAAATATTAAAATGTATTATAGACAGACAGACAGACAGACAGATAGATAGATAGATAGATAGATAGATAGATAGATAGATTGCTGTTTACTCGCAGATAAATTGGTTAATCAGCAATCTAATTTATTCTATATACATATATCTGCAAATATGTTGGGGATTAATGCCAACTCTAGATATTCTAACACTTTCTGGGACTTGCATGCTACATCTTACCCTTGATAAACTGAATTAGGAACATAAATGTTTTTTTAAACCACACAGAAAAGACAAATACAAAATGCATGTTTTTATTAAGTCAATATTTTATCCATGCATATACTTGTATATACTCAAAAATATAGAATTGGAAATAAATAGTCATTACATTTCAGGGTATTAATTCACAGCACCTCCCACAAGATACTGTTACACAGTATACATATATAGATTTATACTTTGTCCAGCTGAGTTATTGATTTGTTGTTAAACATATCTCTTCATCACAACTGTTGAAGTCTTTATTTTAAGCAAGCACAATGTACAGATAATGCGACTACAGTCCAGTCCATTATTATGTGCTGCTTAATTCTGTCTGCAGGGGAACTTGAAAACACATTTTGCAGGATGAGAAATTGTAAAGAAGTTAATATTGCAGCAGGTAGAGTATATGGTAAACTCTGACAGTGAATAAATTACAAAGGACAACTGATTGCTATAATAATTTGTCACTGTAGTTATGAAATATTCCACACACCCTTTTGTCTTGGGTGAAGAGAACAATAGGACAGAAAAAGATTTTAAACCATTCAGATAAATGATATTTTACCAATAATAATTAAAAAGAATAGTTTAGCCAAAAATGAAAATTTGTTGAAAATGTACTCATCCTCAGGCCATCCAAGATCTAGATTAATTTGTTTCTTAATCAGAACAGATTTGGAGAAATTTAGCATTACATACTTACTCACCAAAGGATCTTCTGCAGTGAATGGGTGCCATCAGAATGAGAGTTCAAACAGCTAATAAAAACATCACAATAATTCACAAGAGATCTGCATGACTTCAGTCCATCAATTAACGTCTAGTGAAGCAAAAAGCTGCATGAAACAAATCCATCAAGGCATTTTAACTTTAAAGCATTGCTTCTGGTCAAAATACAAGTCCATAATCCACAATAATGCTTCCTCAAGTAAAAAAAGTTCATCGTATGTTGTCCTCTGACATCACAATCCACCAACATATTGGTTTAGAACTGTTTTGCACTGTTGTTGCTTGTAAACAATGTGCATATTTCTCTCCTGATTCAGATGAAACGTTTTCACTAATTCGAAGCAAAAAAATTAATGATAGATTTGTTTATTACAAACATGCATCTTTGCCCAACAGTTAATTGATGGTCTGGAGTCATGTGGATTACTTGTGCATTATTGTGATGCTTTTATCAGCTGTTTGGACTCTCATTCTGACGGCACCCATTCACTGCAGGTGAAGTGAGCAAGTGATGTAATGCTAAATTTCTGCAAATCAGTTACAATGAAGAAACAAACTGATCTACATTTTGGATGGCCTGAAGGCGAGTGCATTTTCAGCAAATTTTCATTTTTGCTTGAACTATTCCTTTAAAATAATTAAAACAAGCTTCTACTGTAAATCAGCATTCCAGTTTTTTTTCCCTTTTTCTTTGTTTCTTTTTCAGTGCTTGGCTCTATGTTGGGGATTAAAGATGGGAGACATACTGGCAACACAATTGTGTGACTGTAAAACTCCATTCCTTGTTCCACCTGCAAAGGCAAGGAATGGTTTGGTACTGGGCCTGACCCAAAAACCCTCAAATAGGAAGACACATCAGGTTATAAGACAGGTCTTGGATACATCCCGGGGGAAATATTACAGAAAAGTGCAATAAAAAATAAATATAGTGAGTATCTGATCACTTCTTTTATAACATTCGTAGATTACGCTTGGTCGCCTCACAAAAATATAGTCACATTACCTTAAAATAGAAGGCCAAAACATGTAACAATGTACCATGCCTGCTAAATAGCTACAGTAGCTGTGCTTCAGGGCAAATGGGAACCTTCTGGGAAGTTTAGGGAAGTCCACCTTCCATGGCATCTTTGATTGGCATACGGAAGTACATTTCTCATTGGCCGTTTCTCAAACAGAGAATCTGCGAATTACTGGTAAGTGCTGTCTCTCTACTGGTGACTGCTGGCCTGGTCAGCGAGTCAGGTCGAGGCAGTAGAAAGATGAATCTGGCAGAACCAGTTGGACATGAAGACAAGGCCTTTGAACTCAGAGCGGAGCTGTAGGATCTGTGACCGTGGCTGGATCAGCGCGAGCTTTCAAAAGTTCAACAATGTCTGAGTGGGAAGCTTTCATGGCTACCGACAGAGCTGTGTGTCCATCCTATCAGTGATAGAGGGAAAGAAATGAAATGTAAATGTTGCTGAAAGGCATGTTTGTGGTTTATGAGGGTGACAGCATGTCTCGCAACCTGGCCACGCTGGGATCTCCCTAATTTGTGTAAATCCTATTGTGATTGTTTGAAATGGACACACAGAGTAAGTATGCTTTTTCTTCTCTTACATGCACACTTATAGTTCTTTGTAACCCTATAAGAACAGACATGTGATTAATATTTGGGTTGTGACCTGCTGAGAGCCACTGCATTAAATGTTTAAATGATTAAAGATGCAGTATTATGGCTTCACCAGCCTGTGGACGGATTAAACTGTCAGATTCTGAGAAACTGTCATAACTGGCAAAAACACCCATTTTTTTTCAAAAGGAAACAATATTGGGAAGTAAGTATTAGTATATTAAATGTAAGTACTAAATAGTCAGTATTCAGATATTTTTGCAAATTAGGCAAAACACATCTGAATATTAATTATTAAAATATACACTGTTGTTCAAAAGTTTGGGGTCAGTAAGATTATAAATTTTTATGATTTTTTAAATACTTTTATTCAGCAAGGGCACACTAAATTGCCAAGAAACAAAGGTCAAAATAAAATATTTCTATTTCAAATTAATGCCTTTCTTTGAACTTTTTATTAATCAAATAATCCTGAAAAAATGTATCATGGTTTCCACAAAAATATTAAGCAGCACATCTGTTTTCAACATTGATAATAATAAGTAATATTTATTGAGCACCGATTTAGCAAAATAAAATAATTTCTGAAGGATTGTGTGACACTAAAGACGAGTAACGGCTGCTAAAAAGTCAGTTCTGCCATCCTAGGAAAAAATAAATTACATTTGAAAATATTAAAATAGAAAACGGTTATTTTAAATAGTAATATTTTTTAAATCAAATAAATTGAGCATAAGAGGCTTCTTTCAAAACACATAAAAATAATAATAATAATAATAATAATAATAAAGAAAACCTTACTGAACCCAAACTTTTGAACGGTAGTGTATATATTTTTATTAGAAAAGATATTTAACATACATGTAGTTATGTTAAAATATTTTTGCTAATAATAATATAAGAATACATTTTTCTTAATGATAATAAAAGCTAGACCCATGAATAGTAAATAACTAATAAATAAATAACTATTTTAAAAATCTGAAGTAACTACTTTTTACCACTGGGTAGCAGTGTTGCATTTCCTTGAAATCAAGTAAGCACTCAACTCATGGCTTGCCAGCTTCATGTGGCTCTTTTGTGAAAGCACTGAGGCTCATAGTCTCACGTTTTCACCAAAATGTATCTTATGTCTTGCACTTTGAAGTGTCACACACTGTCAAAAGCACCTACACTTTAAAACATTTCTACCTACTTCAATTTAAAAAACATAGGTTACCATGACTTTTTGATCACATAATTTTTACAATGTATTTTTCTAAAATGCATATGAAAAAGCAGAGTAGTAGGCCTGTCGAATTTCTAGTGCGGGAGTAAAAATGGAAAAATTCCTATTTTCAAGAATAGTATGGGAATGTAGTGTCCTCAGAGTAAAAGGGGTGTTTTTAAATGCTGTGTCTCTCTCACCTTATCAGTGAGTGATATGTCACACTCTGGTCTATCCAGCAGTATTTTGGCTATCTCAGTATGGCCGTGCTCACAGGCACACATCAGAGCAGTGGATCCATCCTGGTCCTGTATGTTCACATCAGCACCGCAGTCCAGAAGAACCTGGGCCGTCATCGTCCGGCCATGACTAACGGCAAGCATCAGTGCTGTCTGCCCTGACTAGTGTGGAGTAATAAAAAAAATCTTATTTACATAAAACAATCTTCATCATGCCATATAATCAAAGAAACAATGTACTAAATAACAGCTCATTGCTGCACTCAAAGAATTTGTACAAGATAAACCATTAAGAATGTAGATGTCTCGTATAACAAATGTAAGTAGGCCTACATGAGTAACAAAATTGTGTGTTTTTGCAGTACAGGATATTGCGCTGTCTTACTGTGTGTACCTGGCTGGCTCGAGCATTGATTTTGCCCATTCTCAATAGCTGCCGAGCCACCGCCATGTCCTCAGGGCTTTCTGCCGCAGTAAGAGCTGCCAACATTATAGCAGTGTAGCCGGCCTTGTTCTGGTGATCCACCTCACACAGTCCTAATGAATATAAAATTAAAGAGAACTTTGGTATATCCAATAGTTTGAAGTGAGAGCGAGTGAGAAACAGAAGACGAGAATTAAACACCATCTGTTTCCATTCTATAAAATAAATATATTGATACACACACAAAAGGCAAGAGTGGAAACTGCTACTATAAATGTAAAAATAATATAAAATTGCTATAAATGTAAAAACTTTAATTAGACAACAGACTGATATATCCAAACCAATTAATCAGCAATTTTTTGGACATTTTGGGATTATATAATCATGCCTGTTTAGCAGATGAACAGTAATGACATCTTATATTTCATAATATTAAGATTTATTTGTATTTTTTGATTAAATCAAACAAATGCTGCCATGCAGCTTTCTAGATTCTGGCATCTTGCTATCGAAAAACCCATATTGCCTGACTCCTACTTTAAATACTAATTAAAATGCTGATATTTCTTAGGTTCATCTTGCCTCAGGTATGAACATGCAGGTCTCTCACCTGTGTCTAGTAACAGCTTGACCACAGAGAAGTTGGAATGGGACACACTGTAGTGCAGTGCCATGTTTCCATTGCCATCGGCCAGGTTTACTATATAGCGCAGCAGAGTGGGAGTGTGGTAGCCCACCTCCCTCAGGTACAGCGTGACCGTCTCTGCCTGAGAGTCCTTCTGACTGGACACGCGAAACCACTCCTGATATAACACCATCAGAACCTGCCTCTGAGATTCAACAGTCCAGAGTTAGCTCACTGAAGTACTTTAAAATTACATCTAGATTAAGGTGCATTTATTTTCAACATTAATCAACATTAACTGCTTACCATGTCTTTATTTGGGGAAGCAACCTCAGCCATGCGATCTTTGAGGAAATGACAAGCAGCCATGAAGTTCTTATCAACTAACTCACTGCAATGACACAGATTTAGTTGTAACTTCTTATAAATAAATAACTTATCAAACTTATAAATAAATAGACAGGACATAGTGTCTTTTCTGCAGCCTAAAAAAAACTGTTTACAAAAAGAGACAATGAAAAGCCTGTGCATGTGTACTGGTGGGCCTAAGATTTTAAAATAATTTGAAAACATATTCCTTGGATGGCAAAGCTGAATTTTCAGCAGCCTTTACTTTAGTCTTCAGTGTCACATGATCCTTCAGAAATCATTCTGATATGCTGTTTTGGTGCTCAAGAAACATTTCTTATTATAAAGTTGTGCATTATTTTTGTGTAAGCTGTGATACATATTTTAGAGATTCTTTTATGAATAGAAAGTTCAAAAGAACAGCATGTACTTGAATTAGAAATCCTTTGTAACCAAAAGAAAGAAAGAAAGAAAGAAAGAAAGAAAGATAGAAAATCTTACTCTACCCAAAGATTGACACTTTTGATACTATTAGATATTAATGGTTGGAACTAGTTGCAGAAGAATATCTGGTTTATTAATATTAACTTACAACTAAAGCATGATATAAATGTATCTTTGTCTGGTGTATGAGAGTGCATGTAGATGAAATTTCAACATAATCAGCCATTTGTTTGTCTGCCAACTTTACTAAAACATCAGGGAAAAAAAGTATAATAACAGCATTCCCCTACCCCAAAATTATGAATATTATAATAAAAAAGGTGTTTTCATAATCATAAAAGAAGACCACACTCTCTGGTTTTCCCATACGGCCATGTAGCTTTAAAAGGTTCAGTCTTTTGTTGTGAAGCAGTCCTTTAAGTGGACCAGTGACTGGGCATATTAAACTTGTCACTCAGCACTTGTACTTTCCTGCCAGATGATGGACAGAACAAAAGGCAGGATTGTGTCTGATTCATAACAGAGGCTCCTGCCTTGGGAAACATGCATGAAGGGTCACTGCACACTTTAATGTGTTAAGCCAACTCATATTATGAGCTAATGAGCTTTTCACACCAGGTTGAAAAGGTAAAGGGGACTAGCACAAAATAAAAGTCCTGTGGATCTTCCTTACTCTTTGAAGGTTGGTCCATGACAGAGATGCCATTGAATGTAGAATATAATATAACTGAGCACTTAAGCCATAGGCACTTAGAAAAAAACTTTTATGAGTTACTTGTTGTTAGCAATAAGAAAAGTCACTCCAACCCCTCTTTTCACCACGGCCCTCCATCTCACCTGACAGGCTGCTCCTCCTGGGGATTCATGGCGGCCTGAGCAGCATCAGGCTCCGTAGAGCCCTCTGCCACCTCCGCTTGAACCCCATCACCTTGCTCCCCAGGAGCAGCAGCCTCCTCCTGGGCCGTTCCACTCTCCTCTCCCTGCTCCAACTCAGGCTCCGAGCTATCCACCTCCTCAACCTCGTCCTGATCCTCCTCCCCACTGGAGTCCTCACTGGAGGTGGTCTCATAGCTGGACACACAGATAACTTGAGTCAAGGGGTTCTTTTAATAGTATCCCATTTTGCATTAGCAAACTTTTCTATGATCAGGATTTTATGTCAAACCTGTGTTTAGTTATGACAAATTGTATTTTATTTTATTTTATACCAGAACATTTTAAAACTATTTGGTTTACATTAATAAGATAAAGGGTCTTTTAATCTATATTCTGCATAGTCCTTACTGCTAATGGCAAACAAATGTAATTTGTTGGTTGTGAATGGACGTGTAAAATTCTTGTGTTTATACAAGTTGTTCAAATGAGCGGGTCCTCTGTGGGGTCTGAGGGGTTCTTATGTGTTGAGTCTGTCTGAATAACGCCGCTCTTCATGGATGTTTTCAGAGGAATGGCATTCCCACAATTCCTCAGGGACATGGGTGAATGGAGGCCTATAGATGCAGGTCAGGTGACTATACATTTATTCGGGTGGTGAGTATGAGGGCCGCTTTTGAGTACTTCAGATCAGAGTCAAGGAGGCCATGCGTTGGTTGAGTGTTATACTCTTCTGCTATAGTCTTAGTAATCAAGATTTCCAAATGTGATTAGTCTAATAGCTTTGCATACGTCTTATAAATAAGAGAATTGGACAGAAAATGAACATGCTGGGCAGCCAAAGGCAGCGATTCAGCGTTTTGATACTGCTATTTGTGCTTGGCTGACAGCGCTAAATAACAGAATGAAATTATATTATGGTTGTTTGGGTCAAAACGGTGTGCAAATTCTGAAATCACCAGCTGTCATCGAACAACAGCAGTGCAGGGCCTCTCTCAGGATAATCACAGTCTATCAGACATAGACGCCATAGAAGCCCAATCTGCCAACACTCCCACACGGTCCGAGTCTTTTCAAATAATATTTCAAAACAGCAGTATAAATAAAAGGTCATACATGTATGCCACTTGATATTATTCACAACATAGATATTCCAGCATGTTTTGACATACTGATAAGATAAGGTCCTAACTTGTGTTTTGTTAACCAGTCATGCATATTAATTAATTAATTCTGAACTTTTCTGCTCAAGGAACCAGCATATTGCAGCATAACAAAATGGGTGCCAACTCCAGAAATATCTGATATGAGTAACTTAAACACCAGCAATTCATGGTACAGCACTACTGCAAGCGAAAAAATATATTTACAAAAATGTGTTTCAAAATATTTTTTATGTAAATGTATTTTCTACCAATATATTTTTGGCCATTTAAAAATAAATAAATGCATTTAATTTTTACAAAAATGCAAAGCATTTAAATATATTTTGCTTTCCATATATTTAATACATTCACATATGCAACATTTGAAGATTTGTTTTTTTTCATAACACATATGAATACAAGTTTGAATAGAAATAAGTAATGAATAAAGCATAAATGTAGGCTCTCTGTAAGATTGGAAATGTACTTTCTTGCACCTGAAATAAATATTTTGGTAAAATGAAGGTTAAAAGTAAATATATTTTCAACATATAAAAAAAAAAAATAGATCAATACGAACTCCAAATTTATGTGCTAAAGAAATAGATCAGTTTAGCTGATTTTAGCTATTCCTTTCTGATCAGGCAGGCCAGCTGTTTGCCCAACTCTATCAGGATAATTATCTTATTGTTGAAGGCTGGTCAAATACAGCTGAGACAGAACCATCTCTGCTGGCAAGCTAAACAAATCATTCACCGGTGCACACAGCAACAGGCAGACAGACAGAGACACAGCAAGAGAGAGAGAGGGACAGAGAGAGGACTTTGTTCTTCGTGTCATCTCACTAGGCCTCACTCATCATGCAACAGCTCTGGCAGAAAGCAATGCCAACACCTCATGGCCCATTTCTAACAGAGCACTGTGATGAAGGATGAAAAAGATTAAGGGATGCAAAGAGACAGGCCGGACATCTGATGTCATGGATGTTGATGAAATAGACGCTTCACATGAAAACACCAGCAATTGTGATTCTGGGGGAATTAGTAAATGTAAGGCATAACCTTCATTTATGTCCCCCATTAGACTTTTAGGAGTTTTACACAGATGGCAGGTGATTTTATGAAAAGCAGTACCATCCATATAAACTATTTTGCTGCATGCAGATAAATATGCCAAAAAACTTACTCTCCATTTACGCCAACAAACTTCAAGTTCTTCTTCGCTCCCCCGTTGCCCTGTTTGTCAGGACAATCGTTCTTCTTCATGATAGATTTGAGGCCTGATATGGGGGAGATGGTCAGATATGTGAAAATGTAAGCCAAGTTTGCACCTATTCATCATCCCTAGCACAAACGTAACTCTATGCATAACGCAATCCATTTGTCCAACCTGATATTACTTTTGAATGTCTTGAAATGCCTTTACCAGAAGTAATGTAAACAACAAAATGCTGAACCGTGCACTTGCTGTGCTCCACAGAGTGGGTAAGTCAGATGTACTCATTCATAATGTAGCACACCAAACTGTCAAAACAACTGTTAGAGTCACAGAGGTACTTACATTTTAAAAGAAATAAAAAGAGACCACCATTCTCACCTATACCACAAGAAATTCTCATCAGTCATGTGATTGTAAAAGAGATAGAATAGTACAATGCATTTCTAGAGATTTGTTCCCTGTTTGTCTGAGATTGTTGAAGAGAACAGAGGTGTGTAACAACCAAAGGAGCCAGTGGATGCAATTACAACAAAACACAAGACATCAAAGAGTTGAAAAGCTTCTGGGAACTAAAAAAAAGCTCAAAAAGTCCCATGAGACGGTGTGCATTCCCCAGGACACAACAAGATAAGTCTGGATCAAAATTAGCCTCAATTTAGTAAAACAGGTTGCTTTTACGTGACCATAGTACAATATTCAGTGGAATTGCTGAAGAACAGAATTAGAACAAAAGAGTATAATTAACTGTGGTTGCACAAATAACAATGGATGTCAGTATTTATGAGACCGCATCATTTTGCAAGCACTGTAATATGAGCCAGATGCTTTTAAATGGTCAACACACATCTCCTAAATTATCTTTGCATACAGTAAGCAACTTCAATATGAATGCGCAATGCCACTGGGTCCCTGCATTGCAACAGACGGGTTTCTGTGCCACACATGCATGCATAATCAGGCAAAAATATGCATATTTGAACTTATTATTTCAAGTTGACATTAACATGTCTTTTAGCTCTTTAGATTATCATCTCTAGCTCCCAAAACCTTCACTTCACACTCAGCAAGGTCTGTTTCACATATCTTGTACGCAGAGTTTATTCAGATGTATGGGTCAACTTCTTATGTAGAACAGATTAAACTGGAATGTTTGCTAGTTATCAATGGACAACATGATGTCAATAGTATTTGTAAGTGCTTGAATGTAAAGTGTATTAACTGGGTAACACTTTAGTATAGGGACCAATTCTCATTACTAACTAGTTGCTTATTAGCATGTCTATTATTAACATATTGGCTGTTTATTAGTACTTACAGTATAAAGCACATATTCTGCATGACCATATTCTACATCCCTAATCCTACCAAATACCTGAACTTAACAACTACATGCCTTACTAACTATTAATAAGCAGCAAATTAGGAGTTTATTGAGGAAAAAGTCATAGTTAATAATTTGTTAATAGCAAGAATTGGACCTTAAAATAAAGTGTGGCCATGATGGTATAGTATTTGCATTTTTTGTATGATTGGACAGACACTGAAACATACAATATTAATCTATTGACAGTATCTAGAAAGTAAAACTTTTAACTTGAGAACCATACAATTGGTTACAAATCCTTGAGGTTTGCAGAATAAATTCATATGATTCATAGAATACTGATTTTTGTTTTTTCTTAGTGTTGTAACATGGTTGACACTTGAACTAACCATCTACAGTAAGTCTAAGAGACAATCACATCAGTCATTATTATCTGTTTATTGAGTGTACTGAGAAGGCACATGACTATATGGCGTGAAACCTAATCTTACCTGATTGTCGTGCAGCCCCTCCTTTCTGAACAGGTGAGTAAAAGGCAGACAGGGCACTGAGGGACCCTCTCAGGTGACTTTGAATTGAGCTTATTTTGGAAGAATGAGGTTTCTGAGAACTCTCTCCTTTCGCATCTTGGCCCCCACTTCCCAGGCTGGCCCACTGCTCATTAAGAAGGCCCTGTATACGATTAACAACCTGACCGATTGCAGCAGGAGAAGCTGTGGCTTCAGATGCCCTTTGAGACTGAAGTTGGGGTTCCTGTCCTTGTGTTTCTCTTGGTTCCTGCTGTGTTTGCAAACCTGAAGTTCTTCCTTCTCTTGCTTTGTCTGTTACTGTGCTTTCAACAACCGGACTCTCCTTAGATTCAGTCTCTTGGACTGTGGGCTTAGGGACTTCATTTTCACTGCCCATAGTCTCAACCATGGCACTTTCTACCATGACATATTCTTCAGTGTCACTCTCTGCAACAATGATTTCACTGACTTTGGAATCTATAATCTGACTTGACACACTATCTTTGATATCACCCTCTTGTTCTTTGTCAGATTCTGTCTTCTCTAGCATTTCAGAGACCTGTTGACCACTGTTAACTTCTAGATTATCTTGGCCTTCAGTCTCCATTGCCTGGTCACACATGACAAGCTCAACCCCTACAATTTTCTCTGCTGTAGTGACTTGTGCTAATACTTCAATGTCTCGAGCTTCTACTATATTCGTCTGAGTGCTCGAGCATTTAGAGTCTGTTTCTTTGGGACCCTCAGCTGGTTCAGGTTGTCTGTTGTCTGTACTGACTGATGCATCACATGTGACAACTGGTTCAGATAGCGGCTCTGTCTCGATAGGACCTTGAACTTTCTGCTCCTTCACTTGATCAATCAGTTCCTGTATTCTCTGATCCTTTCGTCGATTCTCGTTCATCTGCTCTCTCAGCAAGGCATTTGTCTTTTCCAGTTCACAACTGGTCTTGCTTAGACTCTCTTCCAAAGTTTTCAGTTTTGCTTCCAGATCCAGGTTAGTGAGAAGTTTCTGTTCAGCAGGTTGGGCTATTGTAATTTCTTCAGTTGTAATTACACTTGGTCCCTCAACAGTCGCAGTGTCTTCTTGAGTGGATGCACATTCAGATGCAGCAACGGATTCCTCTGATTCTGAAATCCCTTGTGACTGCGTTGACTGTTTATCTTCTAACAACGTCTCTGATGATCTATCCTGCTTTTCTGTTTGCTCTGAAAGACTCTTTGATGCTTCTTCTTGAAGTGTAGACTCCTGCAAAAGTCCCTCTGCTTCATCTGGATCAGTTGGAGTTTCTGCTTTGTCTATGAGTATTACTGGGACAGACACTGGAGCTGGCACTTGTTCCTTCTCTGACTCTGTATCAGTTACTTTTTCAGACTCCTGCTCTACAATAACCTGCACCACAAGATTTTGTTCCTGTTGTTCTGTGGTTTTGTTGGACTGTACTGCTTGAACAATTTCAGGATCAGCTGCAGTATCCGTGTAAATGGAAGGAGCATCTTTCTTTTCACTTACAGCTGGAGGAACAGCACTGTCTTGCACACCAGTTTGAGGAACCTCGCTCTTTTGCTCAGATTTGTGTTCTTGAATTCTTTGAAGCAGTTCTTCCCTCTCCGTTCTAAGAGAGCATATTTGAGCCCTCAACTCAGGGATGGTCCTGACTTGCTCTTCTAACTCCCGCACCCTTTTCAGTGCAGCTGTGATCTGTTGATGCAAGCTGGCCCTGTCCTGGGGAACACTGCCTCTCCTGTCACCTCCATCCGCTGGTCGAAAAAGCCTCTCAGCTGAGCCATTCTGCGATTGGGAACTCTGCTCATCAGTTGAATCTGAACCTTTCCTACGTGGAACATTAATAGGCATGCTGGAGGCTCTTAAAAGGTGAGGCCTAACATTAAGGCCCATGGGCTGTTCGTTCTGAGACGAGGTCTGTACTTGAGACTCTTCTGCAGCCTTTGGTGAGGGGAGGTAAGCACTCCCAGGCATCTTTGACTGGCTGGCAGGGGAGCTTACACTGGTCCTACTGCTACCACTAGTGGCATCACTGGCTCGGAACTCAAAAAGCTGCTGGACTTCAGTAACACGTGACTTGGGTTTGGACCCTAAAGTGGAAGTATTGGCCCATGTGTCTTTGGCTAGAGGTCGAGCGCCATGCCCAGGAAGGCTGAAGTTGCGTGGCAGTGTGCTGTACTTTGGGCCCCTGTTCTTGCGTTGGATGTGCACCCTCTTGATTGTGTTCCCTTTCTCTATGTCATCTACATACTTTAGGAAGTCCAGATCCAGGTGAAACCCATAGGGGGTCTCTACAGAATATGGCAGCTGTTTACGCTGTACTCCACTATCTGTGGCCTTGGAAGGAAAGCCATTTGCTGAAATACAAGGTACATATTACACATTTTGCATCCTCTCATTGTAATTCCAATTCAAGCAGCCATTGTATTATTGAGCATATGGAGCATAATTAGTCAAAACAACAAAACAGTTGATGATGTTATCACTGTGCAAGGATTTGGAAGACATGAAATGCAAACACTTTTTTGCTGTCAACCCTTGTATGAAGACAAGTGGAAGGAATATTTTTACACATTTAAAACTGGAAATGACAACAAACAGTCTGGCGCTCTTACCACTTTTCTTGTCCATTATTTCTGTTTTTGCAGTATCATGGGTGGAATCTGTTGTAAACACTGGAAACCTGTAGAAAGATCAAATGTACAGATCTAACATTATTTTTTATTAATCACCTAATGTATCAGTGACAACCATAATTATTTGTCAGTTCCTGTACAAATTATAATACTTACTTTCTGTGCAACATGACTTTAGATTATTTGTTTGTGCCATTTTACACCACACCACTATTAAAACCACAGTGACATTGTAATTCATTCTGTTAAATTTACTCCAGATGGCTCACAGTTTATGTGGGGTTGATTTAAGCAATGGAAAACAATTTTACCATTTTAGAGTTAGGATTCTTCAGGGGCTTACGTAAGGCCGCTGATCAAAATACATCATGTTAATAAAAACTGAATACACCCTCAGGCTTCAGGTCTGCAGATCTACTTGCCGAATGTTCCCACTGTCCTATCTTGAAGTCATCTTATATAAATGTGGCAAGAAAACATACTGCAGGCAAAAGACAATCTCGCTTGACTATAAGAAAACTAACTGCTGTCTTTGATTTAGCGTGGGAATAAATACTTTTCAGCAGTCACTAAAGATCACTCAAATTTTTGATATTCTGAAACAACACCATACTGTAGGTTGACCTTTAAGCTTTTTAACAATAATATAATCTATTGTGTATGATTACAGTGCAATTTGTAAATGAATAGTATTCAATAGAGCTCTTTAGATGTAATTATATAGTCAAAATATACAGGAAATGTGAACCTTCTGGTGAAGATGGTCCTTTTCAAACCTTTTGCTTTAATCGAACCATAGTCAAACCCCTCAGGGCATGTTTGCAGATCTTAACTATGTACTGAACTTAAGGGAGAAAGATTACTCAAAGATGTGTCATCTGGCTCTGATTTCAATGTTGTAATCTGAGCCAAAGGCATGGAATTTGGACAGTTTGGAAAAGGATTTTCTTCAAAGTTGCTATTCGACGATGTTTCATGAAATCTGGATCATTGGCTGGCTGCTGGATATCCAGATCTGAACTGAAACTTTGACCACTTGAAGCTAAATTTACAACAACATTTTCACTATGCACCATCAAGAACAGAGCCTTCTGATGAAGTTGTTTGTACCTGTTGGAGATATGCATTTCACGAAGTACAAGCAAGAATAGAAATATGCCTCGGATGCTTTTTAGAAATGGGCTTTGAGCCATGGTTTGGTTGAAAAGTCAAGCGCTAAACATTCTGAAGCCAAGTGGTATAACAGAGTGCCAACACAGCATTTGGTGATCAGACCATCAATCAGCTAGCTCCCATGATTTCCGTTCACAACACATTTACTTTAGAAAATAATGTTTTAAAATTGATGCTGTGAAAGAGAAACAGAGTGGTGTAGCATAGGGGTTATAGCTCTAGGGATGCAATCAGAAGGTTGCTGGTTTGGTCACCACAAAGACCAAGCCATGAACAATCATTGTTGTGGCCTTGAGCAAGGCATTTAAACCCAGGCTGATCCAGGGGGACTGAACTTTTAGTAAGTGTACTGTAAAGTTTGTTTGGATAAGAATGCCATCTACATCAATGGTTCTCAACTGGTTTCACTTCAGGACAAAGGTTTTGTATTTGACATCAAGAGGAAAATTGGAGAAAAGTCATACAAAAGTTTTAAAAACTTACAGAAATGTTGTAACTGAAACTAAGTTATTGGCATAGGTTTCATCATGGTTTTTGAGGATGAGGGTATGCCATATGACATGCCCATGCTGGCATCTGCCTAATCTGGATACGGAAATTTAAATACTGAGTTTGACTTGACATCTATTAAGAAAATCATTCTCAGATGTCATAATGCTGTGTTAAAGTGTTGTTGCTAGAATTGTAATTAATGAAATATTGAGCATCTTAATTAGACTCCTTAGTGTACAACTAGCCTGCATTTATCCTCAGGTTTCAAGGTAAAACCCCATAATAGTGTGAGTCTGAGCTTGACTGACAGCTGAATCCCCAGAATCTGACACACTGCAGCAAGCATGGAAAATGTACAGCTTCTTAAGTCCTCCTGGAGAAGAAAGGAACAAGGCAGGGACGGCAGGGGATAAGGGGCATCCCCAACCTAAGAAATGTTTAATGTGATTCAAATACACTGTCTGTCGTTGAGTCTTAATTAGCCAGAGCTGGAATGCAGCTGGTAATTGCTGAGTAAAGTGAGGCCTAGCCACTTGTCAATTATCCACATGGAACCGAAGAACACAACACTGCCTACTTAATTAGATACTGAAAAAGAGAGAGAGTGAATAAGTTAAGAAGCAAGTGGGAGAGAGAGATAAAAGAAGATGCCAAATCATGGCCACTGGAGAGAAATTACTTTAATAAGAAGACTTTCATACAATCCTCTATTGGCCTCATTTGCAGGAATATGTTTTAACTTATCAGTGGTGATATTAGGCTATTTGAGTGAGTACATTTCAAGACTTCATGTTCCTAGTTCGTTTCAAGATCGCCTTTCCTTTGAAAGATAGTTTGTTGTGAACCAAATGTTTAGAATCAACTGTTTCCATTGCACCCTGAAAAATCATTCAATTTGATTGCAGTACCCCATGGCATGCATTATATTAATTTAATTGGTTGACCTTTTTTATCCTGCTTTAGCTCACAGATAACCCAACGGACCATGTACTGGTGAGCTATAATGGAAAGTCACTGTTTATTTAGCTATTCACAGCAGATTTAATTCAATATAACTAATCAAATTGCAGTGAAGGATCGGAAGTGAGGGAAAGAAATTAATCTCATTTGCTGTCTTTGTAACTGTGTAGGGGCAAAATGCACACAAACGCGCACACACACAAACCACCTGCAACCCTAAAAGCTCAGCATCTAGTGCTGATTAGGAGTGCTGAAGCCTTGAAAAGAAATCGAACCAAACAGAGCCAAAGGCAGCAGAAACCGCTTGAACAGCCAACAAAACAACATCTGTGGGCATTCTCAAGGCATGCCAGCTGGACAAGCAGGGAAAAATTGTTAATATTCCACATGCCTGTTATTCATGATCCTCAACATAACCCTGAGATTTCAGGTCTGAGAATGCACAGATTCAATATTTTCCCACCAAAATTGATGACGACTTAAGGAATTTAAGACATAAGCAACTGTTTTTTTTCATTACCAGGCATTTTGACCAAGATGTTCCTTTGATCGTTACAGGCACAGCTGCATTGCGAGATGTTGGCAATATTCACAAAGCATGTGTACAAATATACGCATGAGCATCTGAAAGCGGATAGCAGAGCCCCACATATAACATGCTGGGGGAAAAAGATACTGTGGCCACAATAAAAATTAAATCCCACGGCTTGTTAATTTGTTCCTTCATTTCAAGTACTAATATGTTCCCTTGTCAAACTAAATTAAAACGAGGGAACAATTTATTACAACTTATCCCCAATTTAACTAAAACGAGAATGCATTAATAAAATGTGGCAATGAATAAATAAGTTGTGGGAACTAATACTTAATTTGTGGCCACAATATCTCTTTTTTTCTGCTTTTCGTGCATGGCTTCACAGTATAGCACGCAGGAATCAAATTAAGTCTGTATAATATTTTTGACATACCTATTACTTTAATATTATTGCAGTTTCTACAATTAGTTCCAGTACTCAAATTTGATTGGTTGAACAGTGCCAACAAAACTAGGACTTTTCCAGGTTTTTGTTTGCACATTCCACACAGACTGTCAAGCTACAGGTTACGCCAGTAGGTGGCAACAAGTCACTTGCTGTATCCGAATGCCTACTTCCATAATATACAGAAAGTAAAAAACAATACACCAAAAGATTAGGAAGTCTGAATTCATACTATTGAAAAAATGAAAGTATGCGAAATGTACCTGGATGGCCTACTACTTCTGCAGAGATTCCAGAGTGTGCATTCAATAGACACTTTATGTTGATGTTCATGTCTTTCTTTCTTCAGTTGCAAAGAAATTATTTTTTTGGAGGAAAACATTCAAGGATTTTTGGTCCAAATTGCAGCTTCAATGCAGCTTCAAAGTGCTGTCCCAGCTGAGGAATATAGCGAAAATAACGAAATTATCATTTTCTAAAAATAAAAATAAAAAACACTAATAATTTATATACTTTTTAACCACAAACGCTCTTGCAATAGCTCTGCGATGCGCATGCGCGATTTCACGCATTACGTAATCACGTTGAAAAAGGGCACATGCGGTTAGTTCTTCGTCTGTGTACTTCGGTTCAAAAAGGTAGGGTTGGGGCGAAAAACTCCTCTCATTTTCTACTCCAACTTCAAAATCATCTGACATTGTTGTTTTACAACATATATATGTTTGCTCTGAGATGCACAGCAGATGATTCTACTTTGATTTCATTTGTAACTATTTTTGAACAGTAACTACTTCGTCTAAAATGTAAAATGTTTATTGAGTTGTAATATAAAAGCAGCTCAACTCTGTTCCAAGCTTTTCTGCTCCCATCTAATGACAATAAACAGATAGCGAGTGGGCTGTCTGACAGGAAGCAAAAGCTTGCTGCACTTCCCCTCCATCATTGAATGTTCTAGATCTACACAAAGGGCTCTGCAAAGCTTCATACATGTGGAGGAGGCAGAGATCACACAACATCTGTCCTACTGAGATGAGAGGAGGCCCGGAGAGAACAGTGCTGGAATGAAGGTTAGACCACCAGTGAGAAAATGTGTCTGTATTACTGTCCTATTCAATATAAACTTACCAATGATGAGCGGCATAGACACTCTCATACATATGGAAACGGATGCTAATATTTTAATTATGGATGTCAATCAATTAAAAATATATTTGAATGAATTACCTGATATGCTATTAAAATTAATTTAATTCATCACAACTGTTGAAAAATCTACTGTATGTACGAGTCAGGAGGTATGATAAAATGTTTTAATTATAATGTTATTTTTATACTGTATAGCTAATCTGAAATTACATATACATTCCCTGGCTAGTGCCATTTTCTATAATATTTTTTTTATATTATATTATATTTAGAGGTGGAAAGTAACTAATTACAAATACTTTCGTTACAGTACTTGAGTAGCCTAAATTTTTTTCTACTTTCTTGAGTATAATTAAATTGTGGTACTTTTACTTGAGTAAAATAAAACTAAAGTATTCAACTTCGCTACATTTATTTTTCACCAAAAGTACAAAGTACAAAAAAAAAATAGACAAAGGAGGCATTTGACTGGCACTTTTCAAACTTCTGGGGTGGAGCCCTGCGCTTCAGCCAATAACAGACAGGTATGACTCGGGTGCAAAACCAATCAAAACTTCCAGTTCAGCTGGGGGGCAGGGCGTTCAAACCACGCTTTGCTTTGACTGTCAATCACCGGCGTTGTCGTTTTGAATCAGCATAGCTTTTCAATATTTTAGTGAATGTGAGCTATGCTCTGATTTTAAATCGTAATTTTGTCAGCTCCTGAAATGGGTCATACCATTGATATTACCAGAGCACACAGCAGTATAAGTAAATAGAAAACTCGGTTGATAGAATTATTGCATGGATGGAGCAATAACAATGTAAGTGTCTAAAATACATCCACGCAGTTCAGTTGAATGGTAAAAATCGCCCTCTTTAACAGTGCAGTTAAACTAAATGTACGAAGCTAAAATAACCTCAACATTAACAACAACATTGAAATAAGAGCGCATGCATTTTTATGTGCATCTGGCTGATATAGATCAACCATGATTCTTTTAAATTAATCAGATGCATTTTAAATCACTTTTTCTGTGTGCATGCTTTGGATGTGTGTGCACATGGGCGAAGAAACTAGATAAGGTAGTGTATGTATGACCGAACGATTTTTACATATCCAAAACGAGACGATGTGAACATGTAGTGCCTGTTTCATTCATACTCGAAGCGGAGGGCTCTCTCGCGCAGAAAGTCCAAAACGGCCTAGTAGAAGTAATATATAATAATTTATGACGTGAAGGAAATCCCTAATATGGACAAAGGCATCCTGCTATTGCTGTATAGCTTTTTTTTTTTTAAAGGTCATTTCAGGTCATTTCCAGGTAATAAATATATATGAATAATGCAGTGCTAATTGATATAACATTTATTACAGTATATAAACTATTCTGCCTTATTATGTGTTTGTATAAACCAATCCTAAAATTGTCATTAGGAAAATACAGAAAAAATATTATAGAATACAAATTATTGGTTATC
>NW_015665886.1:450913-460551 GCF_001515625.1 Sinocyclocheilus rhinocerous | reverse complement strand
ATGATTGGTTATCGTCCAGCAGTGTATTTGATTTCTTAGCCAATTAAAAGACATAAGAAAAAATAAAGCCTGTCAATTAGACAAAAGTAAAAAGTTTTTTTTTTCTTTTACATTTCTGTCCCCCTCATTTCTGAAATGATGGCTACGCCCCTTTGCAGGACAGAAAACAGTGCACAAGTCTTTTTGTGCTTGAATGGTTTAAAGTCATATTATAATGCTCACAAAGGAATCGAAATTTTAATTTTATAACAAGTAGACGATTCCTGACCTTAAGCATCCTATTCCAGAATGTGATTTTAAACCATTCAAGTCAAGAAGACTCGCGGGCTGTTTTCTCTGCTGGACACACATCCTTGTGTTAGTGTTCTGTTGATTTTCATTCATAGTATTCAGCTAACTATGAAATATTTAGTAATAAGAGGATATCTAAGATTTATTTTTATTTATTTATTTATTACCTTATTGTAATCGAAATTAGGAATTGACAAGAATCGGAATCATTAAAATTAAAACAATGCCCAACCTTACCCACACCCCACATTATTTTTTACTGGCACCTTTCTATTCACGCTGTTTTAGACAGTTTATTTTCTTTTAAACCCTCACTTACCCTTCTTTGCTTTTGCCCTTCTTAAAAACAACCACATAATCTTATACGTGTGTGTACTTTTCAAAATTAGTTATAAAACAGTTGCTCCTGGCAACAGGGACAGGTAGTATGTTTGCTTAACATATCGTCAAACATGACAATTTATAAGACTAATATCATGTTTTGCTCCAAAATCACTTTATAACATCAGTTGTGTTTAAAACAGTTAGCTTCTGTGGTTCCATGTTGCTTCTTATCACAGTGAGACAGAAAATATTTTTTATAAAATTATATACTGTGATACAAGCTATGTCAATTAGCATTGCATTGCAATTGTGTGTTTATTGTCTTTCACGTTTCATCAGTCAAAGCATCTCTATCTGCATGCTATTCAGCTGTAATGATATCTGATGCATTTGTACATATAAGGGATTTCTTGGGTCTCACTTGTGAAACAGACATTACAGTACACGGGTGTTAGGATTAGGGTTAACCCTGCTCCCTAATGCTCACATCGTCTCATTTTGGGTAAAAATAGAACAATAATACTAAAGTACTTTGCAACGCAGTAACTGGAGTAGTTTTTCAGCAAATTACTTTTTTACTCTTACTTGAGTCATATTATTTTTCAGTACTTTTACTTGTACTCAAGTAAATTATTCCTTAAGTAGCAATATTTTTACTTAAGTACAATTTCTTAGTACTCTTTCCACCACTAATTATATTATATTATATTATTGTCACACTTCTCGGGAGGCAAGGAGCAAGGAACGAGGAAACACGGAGATAACTTCAATTCACAGTCTTTAATGATCACACGGGGAACGTAGGAGACACTGGAACACAAGGAATGACGTTTGAGGACCGACAAACACTAACTGAAAGGACTGGGGCTTTTAAACACTGGGTGATTGGGAAAACACAGGTGCAAGGAATGACTAATTAAAGGGAACACGGCACACCTGGGGAGGGAAAACACAACACAAAGAGTCCAGGGGCGTGACATTACTCCCCCCTCCCAGAAGGTACGTCCTCGCACCGTAGAAACAACATGGGAAGGGGAGTGGGTGGGAACTAGGGTGGAGGCTCAGGAGGAGGACGAACGCCCGGGAGGGGGCGGTTCTTAACCAATCAGATTTGAGAACCAGAACGAACTGTTGTATATTATATTATAGTTTAGGGACTGATTCTCGCTATTAACTAGTTGCTTATTAACATGCATATTACTGGCATAATGGCTGTTTATTATTACTTATTGTTACGTATCCGGTCCATGAACTTCCGTCTGCTAGCCATCAGAGGTCACCTTTTCCATTTTCATTGACTCACTCACTACACACTGTTGCATATCACCCCAGACTACATATCCCATCATTCATTGCACTGATTGCACACAGCACTGATTGCACACAGCTGTTTCACTGATTGCACACAGCACTGATTGCACACAGCTGTTTCATATCACTCACTCACTATTTAACACTCACTCTGATCCCTTCTCGGTGCCGAGTATTGTTTAGCGCTTATCGTTTGATAGTTGAATAAAGCTTGCACATGGATCCGCACGTCTCACGTCTCGTCAGCCACGTTACACTTATAAAGCACATATTAATGCTTTATTCTGAACGACCAAATTTTAGATCCCTCGATCCTACCCATACCAACTTAATAACTACCTTATTAACTATTAATAAGCAGCAAATTATGAGTTTATTGAGGCAAGTCATAGTTAATAGTTAGTTAATAGTGAGAATTGGTCCCCAAACTAGTGTGTGACTGCTATATTATATTAATATTATATTATATATTGTTTTTATTGATTATTATTATAAAAATAAGACATGGTTATACATCATTTATATTATATATTTATATTTATTTACATTATATTATTACTTGTACCAATTAACATGTTAACCTGACTATTTTAATAGCGAATGCATATTGACAAAGATGCACACATTTAAATTATTACTTCCAGTTTCAAAAGATAGAAATAATGGCCTTAGTTTATCTTTCAACCATAATAGTATTTAGTTGGGTGAATGAGTGAAAGCATATAACAGAAAGAGAATGTGCGACAGAAAGAGAGCTTTCATTATGGATTTGAAGCAAATGTCTATAAATTATTTAGTCATACACTGTTTGTAACGCTACAAGCAGACGAGTCCGAGATTCTCATTAGTACTCTACGGATTACAGAGCAAGAAAGCAATACACGAAGCTGAGAGGAAGAAACAGAGACAGAAAATGTCTAACCATTCAGAAACGCAATGCATTTCAAAGGTGTTTTCTCAGAGGTGCACACAGAGAGCACTGAAGTGAAGGGGGAAGGGATGGATGGATACAGGGAGATGACAGAGAGCGGCTGGTGGCGACAGAGAGGAGGGGGGTTATCGAGCTCCAGCAAGTGACAGCCAGGTGCTAGCTCTGTCTGTATGGATCATTCACATCCCACGGGATCCACAACAGCAGACACATACATAAGGCAAGATTCCAACAGAGATAAAACCTATGCCCCATATTGATAATCATTTACAAATGCCAAACATGTTCTAAGCTGTAAGAGTCCAACACATGGTGAGAGTCAGGCTAATCCACATTTTATACAAATATCAATCACCCAGTGGCTCTCCTGTTTTTGCAATCGCTTTCAAAATGCACACACACACACACACACACATCAAAACAAATGCACAATACTCTCAATAGATCCCGCCTTCCTTCCGTCTTCCAGGAGGCTCCAGAAAAACAGCCCTACTTCAATGCATCAGGAAGCTCTCCTCACTATGTACTCAAAGAATTACATTAAGCAAGGTCTTATGCACACATTCACACAAACAAATAATGGAGAGGAGATGAGCTGGCTATATGCCTGAGAGGAAAAAGGAGCTCGGCAGTTATTCCTGCACTGCAGTAATAGCAGCAACAGAGCCATTTAAAAACCCAGCGACACAGTCCAAGCACACATGTATGGCACAGATTCATACATGCACGAGAAAAGACATAGAGCGCTATGACAGGCTGAGATTCTCACCTGCACTAACGTGCTACATGCCTCCTAGAGCGTATGAGAGTGTGTGCATCATCGTGAGAGATGGGAAACGATAGAGGGACAGAAAAAAAGGGAAGATAGGGAGAGGGAGAAAGAGAGACAGCCCCAGAGTGACAGAGAGAGGGGGGAGGGAAGGAATTCCTCTTACCTAGCATGTGCCCTGAATGCTGCTCCCCTCCCGTCTACCAAAAACATGCAACCCTCCCTTCCTTTCTTTGAACTTCAACCTGATAACGCAAGAGGGGGAAAAAGGGGAAGATAGATTTGATTGCATTGTGAAAAAGGGATAGAGAAAAAATGACAAAAAATACATTGAAAAAATTTTCTTTTTTTTTTATTTGACAAGATTTTTAAAATGTTTTTGAAGTATCATATGTTCAAAAATGCTGCATTTATTTGATAAAAAATATTTGTGAAATAATTTTCAAATATTTTAACATTTGTTAACCGTTTTCTATTCTAATATATTTTAAAGTGTACTTTATTCCTGAATTTTCAGCAGCCATTATTCCAGTCTCCAGTGTCACGTGCTGATTTAGTTCTTGAGTAACATTTATTATTATTATCAATGTTGAAAACGTTTGTGCTGCTTAATATTTTTGTGGAAACCATGATATATATTTTTACATTTATTCTTTAAAAAAAGGCTTACTGACCCCAAACTTTATTTTAATTTAAAATAAAAAGCTTTGACTTCGAGTAAAGCAGAAATAAGAAAGATAATAATTGTTTTCAATGAAAATATCTTGAATTAAATGTGGTGTTTATGTGTGCAATTGTATTTTTTTTCTTGTTTTAAGCACAAGACTTAAAGGGATAGTTCAGGCAAAAATGAAAATTCTGTCATTCATTTCTCACCCTCGTGTTGTTCCAAATCTGTAAGACCTTCTATTTTTTTTCTTGTTTTAAGCACAAGACTTAAAGGGATAGTTCAGGCAAAAATGAAAATTCTGTCATTCATTTCTCACCCTCGTGTTGTTCCAAATCTGTAAGACCTTCGTTCATCTTCGGAACGCAAATTAAGATATTTTTGATGGAATCTGAGAGCTTTCTGACCCTCCATAGACAGCAATGATATTACCACGATCAACGCACAGAAACGTAGCAAGGACAACGGTAAAATTGTCCATGTAACATCAGGGGTTCAACCGCAGTTCTTCTCCCCGAGTTACCGTCTTCCGCCATTTTGGAGAGTACCCCAGAACGTGATCAACATAATCAGCGTTGTTTACGTTCAGCATGTGCAGCGCTGTCTACTGAACGTAAACAACGGTCATTACATTGATTCCAAAACTCTCCGAAATGGCGGAAGACGGTAACTCGGGGAGAAGAATTGTTGAATAAATTATGTTATTATAGTTTTCTTTGTGCACAAAAAAGTATTCTCGTAGCTTCGTAAAATTTATTTCACATGGACTATTTTACCGTTGTCCTTGCTACGTTTCCGTGCGTTGATCGTGGTAATATCATTGCTGTCTATGGAGGGTCAGAAAGCTCTCAGATTCCATCAAAAATATCCGAAGATATTCCGAAGATGAAGGTCTTATGGGTTTGAAACGACATGAGAGTAATTAATGACAGAATTTTCATTTTTGGGTGAACTAACCCTTTAATGTATGCTTAAGTTTTTAATTAGCCAACAGGATATTAAAAATAAACTTAATTTAAGATATATCATCCGTGTATTAAAATGGTGAATTAAACATATCTTGTTAAGATGTTCAGATATTTTACTGGAAAACAAGACAATGGAAAGCAAGGCGTACAGATAAAGAAAATGAGTTTTACAGTGCATAAATACTGGAAAGACAACTTATTTGGCTATTGTGAGATATTGGTCCTAGAGGAAAAGAAAAATGCATCGGAAAAAGCAGCAAAGATGTGTCAGAAAGTAAAAAAAACAGTCCTCATAGTCTTTTGAATGTTCAGTCCACTGCTGCAGTAACTCCCCATGCCCTCCTTTTGACACAGACCATCTGAGAACTGAACTGACGACGACCAGAGCCTCCGATGAAATGACCCGTGTTGAGGAGGTCTCTTACTTTCTCACCCTCTTCCTCTCGTGTAATTTTTTCCCCTTACGCTCTCTCTCCCCTTCAATAGCCTTTTCTCCCTCAATAACTTCCTAATAACACTCTGGTCTGAAAAATATATATTTTTTTATTGCTGAAGTTAACGTTCCTTCCTCTCTCCCTGTGGCCCCAGGAATATATCAGAATTGTGGGGGGATCCCACGAGCAGTGTAATCATTAGTACTGGGTGGAGGTTAACCATTAACAATGCTACACCAGATCTCCACCACAACTTATCTTCTCACAACACTTGTGCCTCAGCCAGTGCAGCTGCTCAACTGTTGAGGTACATGCTACATTAGCATTCGGGGCTCAACAAAAATCATTGTGGCCTTAAAGAAATAGTTCACTTAAACATGAAAATTCTAGCATCATTTACTGACCCTCATTCAATCATTCCAAAGCCTTTTGACTTCCCATCTTCTGTGTAACAAATAAAATGAATTTTTTAAAGAATAGGCTAGCCACTCTTTTCGATGAGAAATGAAATTTAATAAAGCCTTAGGCTCCAATATAACAAAAAAAGCAAACTAAAAACACATAAGAGTGGTTTCTATGACTCGTGTTATATTTCAGTCCTTTTGAAGCCATATGATAGTTTTGCGTGGGAGCAGACTGAAATTCAAGTTGTTATTCACTGCAAAATTATGACATCTGACCTAGTTCTCTTTAGTATGTCCAGAGTTCTAGAGATAAGTAGCAATGTCAAGTACTTGAATGGAACATTTATTTGAGTCAGATTTTTTGGCTCTCAAAAATGGTGGTTGAATCATTTACAAATACGACTGATTTGGTTCTCGGCTTCATCTTGCAGACACAATGATCCAGTTGCAACAGTTAACAGCTCACAGGAAGGAAAGATTTTCAACAATTAAAGAAATAATTTGTCCCCAAAATGAAAATGTTGTCATCATTTACTCACCCTCATCATTTTTGTCCAGACACTTAAAGTTTAGCTATTAAAAAAGTACATAAATAAAGCTTGAAAATTATTATTATCTACACTTCAATCTATGGACAAATATCATAACAGAATATTAAAAATAACAAAACTTTTATTGGTTTGGAATAAAACAAAGGTGAGTAAAGGATGACAGATTTTTTATTTTTGTGTGAATAAACCTGCAAGAAAAATTTTGGTCGGTCACACCACAAATATGACTTCATATGAACCACTTATATGTTTTGTTTTGTTTTCCTGAGGGAACTATTCCTGTAAGCACCAGAAGGCCACTTCTAATGCTCTCAATGAAAAAGAAGCATATGAACCTATTTTAAAATGACAATCAAAAGTTAATTAACCAAAAATATTGTTATTACTATTATTATTGAATTGTGCTTTTTGATATTTGTAGATTTTAACATGCTTTTTTTTTGGGGACTATTGCTTTGCTGCCTCATGATGATGCCATTTCCATCATCCTTGGGTTTGGTAGGTGTATGTGAAAAAAAAGAGAGAAATTATTACACTAACAGAACATACAAAATGAATAATATGTACAAGTCCATCTTAATGTTTTGCACAATTAAGTCACTAGCACGTCCGAATACCATGATTTTACCATTGCAAACGTCTAAGGAAAAACATGGTACTTATTTGTATGTGCCTGAGATGATCCCACAGATAAGCCAGCTTGTATTCTTGTCACAGATTCTGCCATGGAGTATTCCTTTTGGCTTTTTCATTTGGAGCAAACAAATTGAAGTGGCCCCTTAAGGAGGAAGCTATTCAACTCTGCAATGTGCTTGAGAGGTCTGTCTAATCACAGAATTGAGATGGCCCTGCCATGACCATATTTTACCTGGGTCCAAAGTGAGTCATCGGCCAGTGTCAGAGCCTAGATTAAAAGCAGACTTGAAGAGAGGAGGAGGTGTAGAGAGCTCAGCGTATCTATACACTGCCAGTGAAATGCACCCTGTAGCCATAAAGTGCTCTTCCTATTTCAGTCGACAGTGGTCTTGAAGACACTAATAAAAGCGAGCATTCAAACATGCACACAAAACACTCACCCACGTATTCTCACTCTCTCTGATGCATCTCTGAGACAGACAAACTCACGTTCACGCTTCCACACACACAAAAAATAGATTTTTATATCTACTGAGAGGCCATCTCTGGCATTTATTCTGTATTGTGAGTTTCGGCTGATCTTTTTAAGCAGTTTAATAAAAGTCTGAATCTTTGCTCCTGCTGTACCTTTGACTGTCTCTTGGCTGAATCAGAGGAAAACGTGTGTAAACACACACCGACCCCCTACATTTTACATGCAAGCTGGCTCTCAGTCAAATGCACACAAACATGCACACGCTCATTAGCGCGGTTGTTGGCTGTGGGTCTAAAGGAAAGGAGAGCGAGAGTGAGCATATAAGCAATCTATATCAGTACTGTTCATAAAATAGGTCACATAAATACACCACGCCAAAACAGCCATCTTTATCAGCCATAAAAGCCGACAACTTTACACAGCGCAGAGCTGTGTACACACACTTGAGAAACGTATGGCCCTATCTATTATTTCAAGGTCCGGTAAACCTGCAGGATATCATATCAGCCCTAATTTATGTGAGACTCACAAAGGAAAAATTGAAATCGCATCATATGACCCCTTTAAAACTCTTATTAGTGGCTGAAAACATTACGAAATTAGCCTTTTTTCTTTATAACTGAACATGCAAGGGGTGGGGGATTTTCTGGCTCAGCCCCAGTTCTAAAATGTAAGATGTACTGTAAGATTGAGGGTGGGCCGGACAGTGGGTGGGGTGAACCTCACGATTATTTTAGCTGACAATTTCCATTTAGACTACATTTATGAGGAAATTGTAATCTACCAACGTATAGTGGATAGTGGTTTTATCAACACATAATTAAAATGGTTCAGATAAATCAAGTAACCAAAATGATTAAACCGCTCAACTTTCTGTAGAAACTGAAAAATGTGTTTACTACAGTGACAACACACTGAGCCGTGAAAGCCCTCCGCTGGCTTTAACCACAATCCTGTATCAAATTCTGCTCTCTCCTTAAAGCTTCACTGCACATTGGCATCTGTGTCATGTGGCTCTCTCAAGGCATGAGAGGAATTGATGTTAATGCTCACACAATGTGAAGTGAGCAATGTGAGCATCGTTGTAGATTAGATTACAAATTATATGGCATTACTCATCATCTGCTGTAAACCTCAAAACCCCCCTTGGGTGGAGTGAAGGTGACCAAACTCTTTAACACAGTGGTTCTCAACCCGCGGCCCGCGGGCCGCATGCGGCCCGTCACGAATTCAAATGCGGCCCACTGTGCTGAACACAATTTAAAAAAAATACTTTCAGTTTTACAATTCATTTTAGTTTTTACATTAATTAAAAAATGTACTAAATAAATATAAGCTATAGCCTAATGTTTTATGTAAAATAATTTTGTTTTTCATATATTATTTTCAGACATGAGCAGTAGGCTACTCACATAGCCTAATTAACGTTACGCATTTAAAGTAACGACCAAGTGGCCAGCGGCAGACAGTGAGCATATGTTTGATCAATTTAGCCTTCTCAAATCATCACGACTTGACTAAAATAAAATCTATAGATATAAAACAGTTCAAGCATATAACAATGTTTAAACGTTAAACCTAGATAAATGTGCGCTATACCCAATATTTTGTGCGGAGAGTGGAAGCTGAAGCGTTGACGTAATATGTAAATGATATGCGTGCGGCCCGCGAGACTTGCACTTGGACCATAGTGCGGCCCGGTGGAAAAAAAGGTTGAGAACCACTGCTTTAACAGATCAAATGCTTTCACATCAAAAATAGCATCAAATGTTTCTATTTACTGAGGCTCTGGAATATTGCAGGATTGGGAGTAAATACAATTACCTTTTACAAAAGAGTAGAGTTCAGATGCAAAAGCCTCTAAGTGCCGTCTGAAA
>NW_015665886.1:403851-450551 GCF_001515625.1 Sinocyclocheilus rhinocerous | reverse complement strand
GACTTGCACTTGGACCATAGTGCGGCCCGGTGGAAAAAAAGGTTGAGAACCACTGCTTTAACAGATCAAATGCTTTCACATCAAAAATAGCATCAAATGTTTCTATTTACTGAGGCTCTGGAATATTGCAGGATTGGGAGTAAATACAATTACCTTTTATAGAGTTCAGATGCAAAAGCCTCTAAGTGCCTTCTGAAATTTTCATCTAAAATGAGCATTTATATCAGGCTCCTATGCTTAGATTCAGTAATTTTACTTTAATGGCAATGTATAGGTCTCTATCTATGCCATTAAAGTGAAATAACTGAACATAAATATAGGAGACTGATAAAAAATGCTCATTTTAGATGAAAATTTCAGACGGCACTTAGAGGCTTTTTCATCCGAACTCAGAATTCAGTTAATGTCAACAACCAAAAAAAAAAATAAAAAATATGCCACAGTGTTTCAATGTTTTAAAATATTTAATATA
The DNA here is from genome assembly GCF_001515625.1 of Sinocyclocheilus rhinocerous. Classification (NCBI taxonomy): domain Eukaryota; kingdom Metazoa; phylum Chordata; class Actinopteri; order Cypriniformes; family Cyprinidae; genus Sinocyclocheilus; species Sinocyclocheilus rhinocerous. The sequence continues at coordinate 450,079 of NW_015665886.1, read as the reverse complement.
TCACAGTCATAAAGGGGACAAACTGCTTACAAGCCATTAGATTGTGGAAATGGTGGAATCTCAGCTAACAAGGAACGTTCGTCATAAAGGGGACAAACTGCATACAAGCCATTAGATTGTGGAAATGGTGGAATCTCAGCTAACAAGGGACGTTCAACTCAAATTTCTGAACAAATGTTCATATCTTCCAGTAACATTTATAGAACATTTGTTCAAAGTTATCTGCTCTTTAACTCTTTCCCTGCCAGAGTTTTTTTTTTAAGTTGCCAGCCACTGCCAGCATTTTTCAGCATTTTCATAAAACTTTCATGGCCCCCAGAATATTTTGTTGTATGAATATCTGAACATGCAGTATGTCAAAAGAAAAACCGAGACAGCAACATTTTTAACAAATTTTTTTCAAAGACAATATCCAGATCAGATTCAGAATGGTGATCAATTCCCTGCCAGAGTTTTTTTTTTAAGTTGCCAGCCACTGCCAGCATTTTTCAGCATTTTCATAAAACTTTCATGGCCCCCAGAATATTTTGTTGTATGAATATCTGAACATGCACTATGTCAAAAGAAAAACCGAGACAGCAACATTTTTAACAAATTTTTTTCAAAGACAATATCCAGATCAGATTTAGAATGGTGATCAAATCATAGATGCGATAGATCGCTTCCATCAGCACCTACAAAGCTTGCACAGTCCTATACCACTTCCTGGCTCAACAAATCATTTGGTAACAGTAAATGTTTGATGATTGCGTTATTTTACATATCTATCTGCTTACATATGTGATCTCTTGTTTCTACTTCTTCACCGTGTTTTGATCCAGAAATTCAGTACTCTTTCAGAAGTTTGTAATAGCGCATCCTACCGTATAACAGTGAAAACACAGAAAGCCAAAAGATTCCATCAATAAAGGGGAAGCATTGTCTCATAAATGATGGGAAATTCTGTCAATGGCAGGGAAAGAGTTAATAAAACTATTAAAATGTTAGCACAAAATTGTATACATAATTTACAAAAATTATTTATACATCATTTAGGAAAGTTTTTTCATTTTAGTTGGATGTCTGTCTAATGTTTTTTTAAACGTTAGTACTTACCACTTGTTTCAGATGGTTCAGAGAACATTCAAAAGTGATGTTTGCAAAATGATAAAATGATCAAATCAAACGTTCACACATTTTTCGCATGATAAAATGTGAAACATGATAAATGAAAACAATACTTGTTCTAAAATCAGTTCAAAATATCAAACATGTTTGATATCCTCCGATTGGATGGAATCACAGTCTAAAGATAAAAAATTGGAGTCTGTGTCCATCATACACTACGCGATTTTCTATGAAATCTGTCAACTCAAATCTGCAGACTGGCTCTGATGTTCGGCAACTAGTGTCGACTTATTCAAACTGTAAATCGAGGGAAAAGTCATGTATTGTATTTAGGCCTTAAAAACATATTTTGCTTTGCTGGAATGCCCCTTAAATGAGAGCTATAACAATCTCAAGAGGAAAAAAGGAACTCTAGCACATGACTAACACAAAAAAAAGAGAAAAAAAGGCAGAAAGATATGAACTAGAAAAACAATGAACAACTCACACAGAGTAAGCGAGTTATTGATAGAGGAGAGAGACAGACATTGCTTCTGGTGAAATGGATTTAGATGGAGAGAGAAAGTCAGCTAAAAGATGTTTAATTCTTAGGTAATATCTCAGATGAAGAGGGGAGCAAGCAAAAAGGTAAAAGTGTGCTTGTGGGAATGGCTGGAACTGAGGGAGGTGTGGAGGGCAGAGCGTGTGATAAAGTGAGCTTTCAACGGGTTTCCTGGGGAAGAGTGCAGTGTGAGAAAGACTGATAAGAACCTCAGGCTGTTTGTGTTCAAACTGCCATGTCTGGACCAGACCAGAATACAGACTAATGGAAACGTCTGAGAAAGAGAGAGAGAGACCACAACAATAAAACTCTGTGGCCCTGTTAAAAGTATCTTGCATAGATTTAGTCATAAGTAATTGGCACGGAAAAGAGGCAGGCAGTTGTATAGAAATGTGGGTTGGTTACGATTTATGAAAAAATGATTCCACTGCTCTGCATGATACTTCACTAAAGGCAAAAGAAGTCAAATGAATTGTTTTACACAATACAAATACACTGACTTATACAAACATGTTTGTCTATGCATTTGAGAATCGAGACAGACCATGCTGTTAAAAATATTACATTAATAAAATAATTGGTCAGCCAAACAGATAGAGCTCCCCAAATTCATGGCATTGGATAAGCCAATGTTACTGTGTTGGGCTGGTTGGGATGTTCAAAAATAGCAATGTTTTGATGGTGCCACAGACTTTACTTTTCAGAGAAATCAACCTCATTAATTTTGCATGGTCTTTGAAACTCTTACTAAAATGTCCATGCTTGCGAAGACGAGAGCTGGAAATTAGAATCCAGTCTGGGGCCACCATGGGCATAGGAGGCACATGAAGCGATGGGTATTGATTATGATGGGTAGGGGGATGTTGGAGGGGCAAGCATCTCCGACATCCCCCTACCCATCCCCATTCTTAATGGAGGTGATGCCATTCTGTAGCATATCATTTCACCATTAGTCTATACAAACAGATGAGACCACAGTGAGAATACAGTAAGAATGCACCGAGGGATGAATGACTAAAAACAAACTGTGCCCACTGACAGCAGTGTTCATTTCCATGCACTGTCTGGCTTGTTTTTGCACCTGACACACTAAAGGAATTATGCAAATCAAGTAACAGCAAAATCACGGCCAAAAAATTGCACTGTATGCAATTTGCATGGCAAGATTCTCCAAATTTCAGTCTGCTGTCAAGCTTACTTTACACAGAAAATATACATAACAGACCAAATATATAAACGCAGATATGAATAAACCTGACTAGTTTGTAAGTTGCGTTTACTGCTGCTTCGCCAAATTTCACAGACAAAAGCCAGTCAATCAATAAGAATCTGCAAAGTTGAGAGGTTCACATGAGGGTGAAAAAGTTCATTGCATAGTTTTTGCTCGTTTAAGGCCAAATTAATTTGCAACGTTGACCAACAGAAAGTTGCTTGGTTTGAAAGTGACTTCTCTGTGATCTATGCTTCATGCTATGCTACAAATTGACAATAGACTTTTTTGGGGGGCAGTTGAAGGTGAACTTTAAGGCACTAAGTTGGATGGGTTAATTGCAGAGGTCATACATGTCTTTCACGTCACTTCACATTCACAATTGTTTTGCCTAATGTGACCATATCTTAAGACGCAGGTTTTTGCACAAATGTTGTGCAATTGTTTATACAATTCACCACTGTGTTTGACTGAAGAAGAGAGAAGGCAAAAGAGAAAGATAGAAAGAAAACAGGCTCTTTTCATTGTCTCCTAAATGGACAGGCTGTTTTGTGTGTACAAGGCACATTCTGGAACTCTACAGATCTGCTGCTGGGGGCTGTTTGTGCTCTGCTGCTGAGGATGTGGCCAAATTGCTCCCACTATCAATAATCATGAGTTTCCCAGCCAGGGATGTGTGTGGGGCTCTCAGCACAAGGCCTCAGAATATGTTCAGTGGATTAACCCTATTTTTACTCCCTTCTTTCCGTTTCTCAATAGTTTTTTACATGTATGGTTTATTTTTCTTTTGCTGAAGATTATTATACTGTACATTTTAATTAAAACCTAAATAAAACATAACCTGTATAATAGAAATATCAAATTCCGATTAAAATGTTTCAGGCAAAAAGCAGTAAAACTGCAGTATTTGCAGTTATTCTTGGCATAGTTTTTTTTTTTTTTTTTGTGATAAATGAGTAAATGGCTTTAGTTAATAGAGACTGAGCACAAATGGGTTCCACTTTCTTTAGTGTGAATGAGATTTACATAATATAAATAGAGATATAATTTCAAATCAATATCTGCCAAATCATTATTTTACTACCCTGGGGCAAAAAAAAAAAGTGTAAAGGAGTCTAGCAAAACAAAACAGATATGGACTTATCTGTCCTTTGGGAATTTCTTTTGTTTATGCTATGCTTTTTCATTGGGAAAAAAGACTGAATGAATTCATCTTGAACAGTAACAAAATATTGTGTTTAGAGCATATCTATTTAATGGATCCCACATGGGTAAACAAAAATGTGTTTTTATTGCATTTATTTATATTTAGACAAAAAATATATACAGGCTGATGGGTTGCAGATTGCTCAGCATAAACAGAAACCATATATAGTCCTCTAATCATGTCTTAGAAAGACAGACAAACAAATAGACAAAATGATGAGAAGTCAAGAGCAATCCTGACAATGTATTCGAAAACAAATTTCAAAACATATGACCAGATAAGAGTTTCTTGTCTTCCAGAATGGATGGGCAGCAGCAGTCTATGCAGAACATACTTTACATGCATGCTATGTCTGTCCTCCATTGATTTTCATTCATGTCATGAAGGTGAGAACAGGGACAATTTAAAGTATGGAAGCTTGTTTTCATTCTAAATTTATATCTCACAATTTTGTCTTTTTTTTCATAATTGTGACATATTAAGTCAGAATTACGAGATTTAAACTCATAATTGTGAGACAAAAACTAAAAAAAAAAAAGTATTGCAGGACATTAACTTTTTATTTTTATTGCAGGAAAAAAGAGCTGTGAGATTTGTGACTCGCAATTAAGAAAAGTCAGAATTGTGAGGTAAATAAAGTAAGAATTGTGACATAAAAAGTAGCAATTACTTTTTTTTATTATTCCATGGTGGAGACCAAAAAATAGAATTGCGAGATGTAAACTCACAGTTCTGAGATATTTTGAAAAATGTTGGTAACCAACTTTCATTGTGTAGACAAAATTACACAATTCTTTCTTTCTCTTAACATCATAATGCAATACTGACTGTCTGACTGCAGTGTTATCCCTCATACCAAAATATGGCAGGCAGATTTGTATTAGTCTATGAGTCACCATGGAGAGATGCTTTGGGCCGCACACACAGGAGTGAGGGTGGGATAATGAACGTGTGTGAGAAATGGGACTGTCACTCTGCTGAGATAAAGATGCTCTCAGGAATTGCGACCTGATGTCAACAGATGAAGAGAGGTGTATGTGTGTGAGGGCAAACTCATATGTTGTTTGGCCCATTTTTTCATCCCTCCTGCTTGATTTACTTCTTGACAGGATACTGCTGTTTTCCAGCCCATTCCACAATAACTTACTGTCACTCTTTCCCTCATTCCCAAGATATGTTTCCCTGTGCTCTTTCTGCTCCTCTCAAACCCTTACAGTCTGTCCATTACATTCACAATGGGAATACTAACTGCAATAACATAGTTAAAGGAACAGTTCACTGAAGAATGAAAATTCTGCCATCTTTTACTCACATGCATAGTTAATGGGACAGTTCACCTCAAAAAAGGATATTATGAGAAATGCCTCAGTGTTGATTTTGTTTTATTTATTTAGTTAGTTCGTTTTTGCCCATACAATGGCAGTCAGCAGGCTCCAATGTAGTTTGGTTCATAACATTCTTCAAAATATTTGCACATAAGAAATTCTTACAGGTTTGGAACAAAATAAGGGTTTGTAAATTTTGACAGTATTTAGCCAAAACAAATCGTGTTTGCCGTTAATTATAATTTCAAGTAAATTGGCTGTATGAATCCCAAACCTTGGAATATGGCATATTTACATACATACAAAAGCTTAGGGTCCGTAAGATTTTTTTTATACTTTTTATTCAGCAAGGGTGTATTAAATTCATTGAATTGATCTATTTCAAATAAATGCTGTTCTTTTGAACTTTGTATTCATCAAAGAATCCTGAAGAAAAGTATCATTGTTTTCATGAAAATATTAAGCATAATAATAAGAAATGTTTCTTGAGCACCAAATCAGCATAGAATGATTTCTAAAGGATCACATGACACTGAAGACTGCAGTAATGGCTGCTGAAAATTTAGCTTTGCTATGAGAGAAATAAATTACATTTTAATAATATTAAAAAAAGAAAGCCGTTATTTTACATTGTAATAATAGTTCAGAATATAATTGCTTTTACTGTATTTTTGATCAAATAGATGCAGGCTGGAGAACAAGAAGAGACATTTTCAAAAACATTTTCTAAATCTTACCAACCCTAAAATGAAACAGTAATATGTATACACTAATTTTTTTAAATCAATGGTTAAATACTAGTAACACATGCACATTCTTTTAAACACTGATAGCTAGAGACAGTCTGCTGCTCATGTGATGTGGTGAAAGAAATGTGGGTAGAGAATGGCCCCTGAACTGCTGTCATTGCATCATCCTACCTTTCACCAATAGAAGCATGAACTTAAACATACACACTCACAAGGAGAGAGAGAGAGAGAGAGAGAGAGAGAGAGACAAACAAGCAGTTGCAAACAAGCAAGAATGCTCATATAGAAATGTGATGACAGACAAGCGAAGCCCAGGTCCGCTAGTTTTCATAAGCTGTACCAACATGTATCTCTAAGTCCTGGGCACTAAGAAAAAGGCCACAAGAAGTACAACACAAATATACAAACATGCAGACTTTTGCAAAAATGCTGACAGATAGGGTTGCACACACTCATAAAAAAATACATATTTATGACAGAAATGTCATATTGTATTTTTGAAATGCTTCATTCAGCACTTTGATGGCAGTTTTGAAAAATACAGCAGTCCAAAAATATGCCTACAGGAGGCAAAACAATGATTTGGTTAAAAGCCCATATATGCTCTGCACTGTATGCTGGTTCATCGATGGAGAACTTTTTATATGACTAACTACTTGCTACTTTTCAGACTTGCAAATTTACTGTCAACAGAATCAATCTCAAAACGCTGCATGCTCTCTTGTGAGCTTCTCGCAGTTATGAGAGAGAAAGAGTGAAAGAGAAAGTGAATTGATTTTCCACTTTTTGCAAGTGGGAGTCATTTATCTCATTTTGGTAGCTCTTGGTTGTCAGTGGACATCACTACTAGTGGCGCAGTACATAAAGGATTGAAGTGTCTGATAAAAGCTTACACATGAATTCTACCAATAGCTATTAAAACTACAGTATGTACCAGATATATAGTCTACAGGGTGTTATAACACAACTAATTAAATTCCTAACAAAACATGCATTAGATGTGAATGTTTTAATGCTTAAAATGGAAGATCGTGTCGCTCAGATTAGATACAGTAGTGGGGGTGGTTATAAAGCAAACACAGCTTTTTGCCTTCTAGCATTGTGGGAAATAAGAACCTGGTTACATTTCAGTGGGCAGTACACAAGACCTCTCGGGGGACCTAAAATGTTTTAATGGCAAGAGCTCCAGCCTGATGTTTTCTTCTTTTGCAGAGAGATTTTTTCTAATAAACCAAAAAGGTTTTTCTTGCCTACAGAGGTTGGTTAAAGTTTTCAAGTTAATTAACGCATATAGCGCCTCCAACACTTTTCAGACACAAATTGCTCACAAGTTCTTTGGAAAGTGTACATGGCTATTTATATATTAATATGCTTCTAGACACATTTTAATGTTACTTCTTGAAAAATGAGGTTTGGAATTTCTACACATTTCTACAAAGCTGCAACCGTAACTTTCCCTCTTTGACCCACAGCTCACAGGCTTTGGCTTCCTCCTCTTCCAGCAGACAAGCAGCATTGTGTTGTTCTTTGATCTGCCTACTTCATCTCTTTCTTTCCCTCTTTTTTCCCCTATCTTGGCTTTCCTCATTTTTCCAAAGGCTGGAAGCTTCCAGAATTGAATCTCTCAGATCAGAGGCATGAGAATGTTTAAGAAGTAACAGCTTAGAATAACAGATCAAGTTTTTAAAGGAATCTTCTCCCACACCTGGCACCATTTCACTTACAACTTGAACTTGAAGTGCTCTCTGTTATCAGTAAATGGCATGTGCGGTATATCTGGAAATGTGATAACATACTTGCTGGAAAAGAGTCTGGATAATTCCCGCATTGAGGAAAATACTTGATCTTAACAGTTGACATGGAAGGGCCATTGAATTAACTATCTCTTGCTCCAATAAATCACATATCGCTACTGATTCTGCTTATGGATCAGACGGCTATCTGTCTTTTGGTGTAACATATACCAGATATTATGGTATCTAAAGAAGCCGTTTTGAAAGCAATTGCTACAGTTTCCCAGATTAGCATTTAAAGGAAAACACTGTCCGTCCTCTCATAACTCCTGAGGATAGATAAAAAAGAAAGCAGGAGGAAGAAGGAAAAAAAAAAAAAGAAAAGGCCATATGAAATGCAAAACTTCTCCAGCTTAAGAGGAAATAACACAGTACAGAGTTTCAAGGTCACATTCGTGTAGTGTGGCCCGTCTCTAAGGAACTGTGGGCAAGGTTCCTATTCCATTTCCGCTGATGGTGAAACATCTGATCATTACGTCTCCGAAGGACAAAATAAGAACCACTGAAGACAATCTACGCCAACACTGAACTGTGTTTTATAAGACTATAAGGATACAGAAGAAACAGCAGATTTATGTAAAAATGCATATGCAATGAACATGCAAGCACTCTGAGAAATCTAAAAGGAATAAAATAATTTCCAAATGTCTCAGCCACAGAGGAAATCCTAGATGTTCACATGCTATGAACTATAAATTCTTCATGTACTGGCATTGTCAGCAATTTTCTAGTTGACACTGTTTTAACCAGCGGGTTCTAGCCATGTGAAGCTGCTTGTTTCTAATTTCACAATTACACCGTGCTTAAAACTATCATCATTTTCCTAAACTGTATAGGCGTAACACTGCCCTTTTTCTGAACTTAAGGGGAAATTCAAGAGTCATAAGGAGGTCAGAGGTCTGAAGTGTATATATTTTATGTTAGGCCTACTGAATTTACCTTAGCTTGTGGACAGTGAATGATCAGAACATTCTAAAACATCTAAACATTAATAAATTAACAAGATGGCTTATTGAATCAGCAATAATATTTAATAATTATTGATCAGTTTTTCCTCTTTTAGTACACTAGTCCGGCTAATGCACAAACAAAGAGGAGATGGGATCTTTTTTTCAATGAATGGCTGCTATTTTATTATTTACAATTTCTTCCTTTCATTTCTTATTCTCATTCTCTCTTGTATAAACATAACTATCAACAAATGAATTCTATAATTAGCATAGAACACAAAAGTGGTTGGGAAATTATTCTGTATATTTGTTCTCACACACAGGCATAAATGCATCTGCTATTTGTGGACTGGGGTTCAGTTAGCGGTCATCTGCAACAGGAAGCATCTGGCACACTGAGGATCTTCCATATTGAAAAGTCTGATACCTTTTCAAAAGGCCAAAGCAGAGCTATAGGCAATGCAGCACGTTGCATCTATATCTTTTCTTCATCACTCTGTCTTTCACTCGCATCCAGTGATGCCATCTTATTCTTATCAGATTTGTTATCTAAATAACGCAAACGGATGGTTGGAACAGCAAGAGAAAAGCAGGTGGCCACATACTTTCTCTGTGGTGGTTACCAAAGCTGTGAATGAAAAACAGATTTGTTGTCTTAAATTATAGCTTGAATTCCTTTTCTACAAGGTTTTTCTGTTAGATCATGAGAAGGGGCACATACTGTATTTAGGATGTGGCTGAATTAATAAGAAGCATAAAAACATCTTCTTCCTTTAGGACCAAAAGTATTTTGCAATGTAGACTTCCCTACTTTCTTTCTAGAGTTCTGACCAGAAATAACAAGAAAAAAATGTGGTGCTCTTCCGGCTGGATTTCAGAGGATACTGGACGCTTGTTATTACTTCAACTAATAGCACTTGGAAACATTTATCATGGTTAAAACCTAAATTTTAGACTCAATATGGCCAGTTATTTTGTATGCTTTTGCTCTACTGACAAAAAGTGATCCAAAAAAAGCCATCTGTTGCATGTTGTTAATCACCACACAGACTGACAGCACTATTGTATTGCTAAATTAAAATTGAAAACATAAGACTGTTCCTTATAACCCAAATATAAAACACAAAAGCACAGTATTCAAAATAAAATAAGCAAAGAATCTTATAGAGGAATTTTCAAATCCAGAATGTATAGCAGATAGCAAAATCAAGCTGGAAATGAAACAATGCATTTGGAAGATAATGATTAAAGGGATAGTTCACCCAAAAATGAAAATTCTGTCATTAATTACTCATTAATTTGTGTTCTGAAGATGAACGAAGGTCTTACGGGTTTGGATTGACATGAGGGTGAGTAATATTTTTCATTTTTTGGGTGAACTATCCCTTTAATAGATGTGAGAACAATAACATGATCAGCGGTGGAAGTGTTGGTTGCATCTGCACAGCTGTAAATGTGTATGACCGTCCCTTAGGATTAGTGTCTAATCAGTTTCAGTGCAGCTTTCCTCTGCATTAATCTAGCAGGATGAGACCACTCTCAGTCAAGCTTTCTGCTTTGCAGAGCAATTAACGTCTCTTCATCACAGCACTATCGATGCTAAATATCAAGAAACACTAAGTAAGTACTGCTCAGTGGGTGATGTCACACATTAAACAGCTATAGTGATATGAGGTACTGTATATAATGTTATCAGACATATAGAAAGGCCAATGCTACACAGTAAGATGAAGAAGGAAAAAAAAGGCTGGTATAGAAAAATAAAATGGCTCTTATTTTGTCTCCACTGCACATCTGTCGCCCAGCAAAAATCTTGTTTCTGCTCTCGGTGCTGGGTATTATACTAAAAAAGACCACTAGAACAGCCACCATGGTCTTTGAGTCATAGAGAAGGTTTTCTCAAATTAAAATAAATGCTTTTGCAGCCTTTGATAGCTTTTGCATGGAATATATACTTCAGGTATGACATATTTCAAGCCAGCTTTGGAAGTTACCCAAGGGTGCAATAATAATAAAAAATGGGGAAAGGCTGAGTCTGCTATGGTAAATTAGAGAGAATGAGAACAGGATATGAAGGGCAAGCTTTAAAACATTTAGACCAACTTCAAAGATGATCATACCAAGTTTTCTCAACAATATTTAAATCTTGCCAATAGCCTATACGTTATGAATCAGATATCATCAAACAAGCTTTTAGTTTTATACCATGGATTATACAATGCATGTTAAAGGCAGATAAATTGATTTTATGGTTACTAAGCCTCAGATTACATTTCAGTGCAGCCAGGAGCAAACTCTAATTATGTTAAATAGTAAATTCATCTAGTTTTCAAATAATCATTCTAATTATTAAATTTTTTATTGATATTTCACATTAACATTTTAGGGCTTATTTGACTTAATTGTAACACAACTAAATCACTGTAAAATAAATAAATAAATAAATATCCAATTAAATAATAATAAAAATAAATAAATAAATAAATACTGTGACAATGTTTCTGGTATTATGACATGGCATATTGGTGCATGTTTATTTATAACCACATATATTTTTATATGAAACCATATAATGTAATAATCTATTTGAACCAAAATGTGTCACACAGAGAATTCTGAGAATGTCTTTTTTTTCCTTCATGTTTTTCATGGTAAATTGTCTCGTTACTATATGTTTTTTACTTCCAAAAAACATAAATTGAACAGTATTTTGCAGTAAAATTGCATATAATGCAATGCTAAAACATTTACTGTTTTTACCGTATATGGTAAGGTGACTTACAGTGTTAATTAACCAATTAACAGGTTTGTACTATAAGATTTTTTACAGACTTTTTCTGTAAATATTACAAACATTTCTTACAGTGTAAATCTAGACCAAAAATGGTGTAATAGTTTTCATGAACAGTCTGAAAAACTACTGAAAAAGTAAACTACTCTGCGCATCCAAAGAATAAAACTTTCAATATCTTGTAAACATTTGACGAAAAGCCAGAAACGTAACAGAGTTTTGTTCTTTAAGATTTAAATACGGAATTGTGAATATTATATGAAAAGTCTAAGCGGTCAACAGCAGTTTTTCGTGCCAATAACCCATTCCACTATCATAAATTCAAGCATCAGGTGTAGACATCAAAGATGAACTAAATAAGAAACAGCTGTAAGACACAACACAGCAACAGATGCTCATCGTTCATATTAATGTTCAACACCTCATGACTGACAAATCTACTATGTTGGCAAGTGGCAAATCATCTGACAAGAAGCTTTAAACATCTGACAAAACGAAAGCTTATAACATCAGTAACAAAGCTTTAATTTTGTAGCCAGCATACCAGCATTTTACCAGGTTACACTATATATTCTCATAACAAAGACATATACAGAGAAGCTTGATGCCAGACAGAGCATTAATAAAAAAGGATTACTTAAAAACATATTTACATATGACCTACATCTCTTGACACTACTACACCCCCAACTGTCTGGATACATTATTGGAGTCCACAGAGAAATAGTACAGGGCTGTTTCAACACACAACATCAGAATGTGCATACTAAAATCTCAGCGTTTGTAACAAGGTTCTTCAATGTATTCTTTCTCTGTTTCTCTGCACCTCTGTTGACTGCTGCATCAGCTCTCTCCTGGAGACTGCTGATGTCACTGCGTATCTAAGAGTGCAAGAAAGGCAATAGACAAACCCCCGTCCTCTGAAGATTTCACAGTACGTGAAAGATCATATCTATAAAGACCTCTATATCCAGCACAAGCTGTGCAGAGGTGAACGTGAATGAAGGTGAGTGTAAAAAAAAGATGATTTGATTTCTCAACTCATGCAGCACTAATTGCATCTTTCTAGTCCAGAATGTAAATCTTTATGACTACCTACATAAATGTCACTGTTGTCATGGAATAATAATGAAATATGTAGGAAGACTATGTTTTGAAGGTTGCGCAAGTGTCTTTTTATGACTTCAGGCAGAAGCAGACACAAACAGAAATTATTGCCTGAAGAGGTCAGAAGGTTTTAACTCCTCCATTCAGCATTTATTTTCCAAGCTTCTCTAAGTCCGAAATCTACAGCATATCTAAAGAAAAAAGTTGAAATAAAATAAAATATAAATATTAGATAAAAAAAAAACTTAAGGGCCGTTCTCACAAACAACTGACAGCATGTCTGGAAAGCTGCGTAGACCTCTTTTCCAAGCTTCTCTATGGATGAAATACATCTGCAGCTTCTCTAAGCCTGTCTAAATATTCTGTATTCATTATCAGTATTTATCACACAGAAGGAAAACAATACTCAGATGACACAATGCATCTGCTGAGATTCTGTGCAACCAGCAGGCAATCTGCTATCCCATGAGGCAACAGAAGCTGCAGTGCTGTCAAATTTGAAAAATTGAAATAAAAAAATGGTGGTATGGGAATTTGGATGAAACTTGAATACCCATGTGGCTTTCACTGGTCCAGGAGACAATGTGAAGACATTATGTGCCTGGATGGATCCCATCAAATTGAACTGAACATTTGTTCAAAAGATCAACCACAAGAACACGCTTAAAAACCAGCATTTGTCTTTGAACATTTGCAAGCACATACACAAGCCAGCAAACAAACGCATGCCAGTGGAACTGATTTGCTGATACTACGCTGATATAGAGCAAACTTATTTACATTCCTAACTCACTATGCTGCTTTCACTGATAAACGGTTGGGAAAAAAAAGAACGAGATCCATGAAAAGCCAATATACAACTACTTTTGTCAGATGATTTTCCTTTGAGTAGCTCTAAAAGAAATCCTTCTGTGTCTGCTTGATCGCATACTACGTTTTATCTTTGACGCACATATGAGGAATACATCTGAAGGGCAGGAGCAGCTTGCAAATTATATCAGCCATTGTTTCCATCTCCGTTCTGTGAGAAATGTCCTTCAGCAGAAAACAATGGACATGGAATCGCCCCCACAGAGCCTCACATGTGAACCCCCAAGAGACCACGCTATGCCAAATTCCATAACCTCCACAACGAGCTCTCTCATGCCCACCACTTCAGACATCCAAAAAGCTAAGAAACATACAATACAACCATTTTAGTCTAACAGCAATAGTCAAGAGACTTAAAACTTATCTGGTAGATTTAAAGTACATCTCTCTAGGCATTGTTTCCACTAAGGGCCTGTTTCAGAGCTCTACCAGGTCATGGAATTACAGTCACTGGTGCAAGAAGCCCACATGACTGATCACAAGAGCAAAAACATGACCATTTATTTCTGTAGTAAATGTCTCCTGGGTTTACTAGATGTTACTTTAATGGTCCAAGGATGAGCATAATCAAATAATTAAATAAACAAACATATATAATATATAAATAATATAAAAATCTATAACTAAATGCAACCAATGAATAAATAAGCTGGCCTTCATCACAATAAATGACATGTAGTGGCATCTGGCAAGTTGTATTTGGAACGGAAAGTTATGACAAAAACCTGTCAAAACACACACACACACACACACACACACACACACACACAGGGCCAGCAAAATCACATAGTAAGACTCACCAGAGTGATGGTAAACTTGCACACTCTTTAGAGAGTCAGAGCTCCTGGGTGGCCCTTAGGTCACATGTTTAATGTACCTCTGCATTCCTGAGAACATCAAACAGCCTGTAGACTCCTAGGGAGGCATTACATGTGCAAAGGCAGTGAGCCAATTATACAAAGACTTGCAAGGGGGTTGATAATTTCATCTAGAGGAATTTTTAGGTCAGGTCAACTATGAAAATGTAAAGGCAATTTTGTAAAGGCAGCACGCAATTGGTGGAGGTTCCCGTTGCGCAACACAAATTAGGCTCCACAGCTAAATAAATCATTTTCAAATTACACGTTTTTGTTTTTTTTTGTGACATGCACTGGTAATATAGTTTTATATAATTTGTTTACAAATAGCATATTAGTTTACCAACTCTGTGAAATGCAAATAGAAGTTATTTTATCTTTACATGTGCCAATAATATTGAAAATATATTAAACATATTGCTTTTATTTATTTACATTTTATTTTATTTTAAATAATTTTAATTTAATTTAATTTTTTTAATATTATTGTTCAATTGTATTTGTCTCTTTTAGGATAATATTTCTATAAATACATTTATTTAATGTTGTTGTATGAATAATAACAAACAAACACACTTTGTTAAAGCATACAAGTAATCAGACAACTCGTTCTCATATACATGACACCAGCTCAGAAGCACCTGCAGGTCCTTGAATTGTTTGATTTACTTACTTTTTCTAATATAAAATAAATATAACAATTTGTTCTGTGTAGTATTTCTGCATTGCAGTATCTTTTTTCCCCCCAATATTATAATATATTCTTGGTTTAGATCAATAAAGTTTTTAGCTGCAATTGATATCTTCATATTCATTTGAAACTGTCCTAGGACATGAGATTCATAATTTCTTTTTAAATCTAACATTAAAAGACAGTGATTTCCTTTACAAGCCGGTGTCCCCCTTTGACACGTGTGTTTCATTAAACCATAATTATAAGTAAAGATTCAATATGGACTTTAGAAACCACATCATAACAAAACATTTAATTGAAATCACTAATCATCCACATTGGCCATTGGTCTTATCTGAACTCTTATCTTTATTTAAACATTTGAAAACCGTGTTGAAACTTGCACTGTGAGAAGGAATTGACTGTTTGTAAGGAGATCATATTTTTTGTCAGGTAAATATAATCATATTTGGACTCTCCAGTGCATATCTGTTTTGTTTAGAAAATGCATTGCTTAATAAAGCAGCCTAACCTTGTTATGTCCAAATATATGCACAGTGACCAACCCATAGCATCTGCATCCAAAACCTTCTATCTCTGTTGCGCTTGAAACTAGCAAGAAAGCACGCTCTGCACGCAAATCAAACAGGAACCTTTCTACATGGCAGCTAGGATCTCGCCTCGGGCATCGCGGATATCAGAGATCTTGACCAGCTGAGCTCTCCGTCTCTGGGTCGCTGCAAATGAGCCAGTCACCATCGCGAAATAACCGAGCCTGGGTTATCGAGCAGCACTGCAGACGAGTGCTGCACTACGGCACGGTTAGACGCATCGCTCCCTGCTCGCGTGTCTCGCATCTCTGCCAGATTGACACGCTGCTCGGCATAACGACAACCCAGCGGGGTGGTAAACTGAAACAGCACAGCCAAACGCAAAATGGGATGATTTGTGCTATGAGACACGGGCTGCCCACCTAAACAGCATTTAGGGGTCTATTATGGCCAGAAATGCTGTCAAGGTGGCAAGCGTAGCTACTATAAAAACAACCAAGGTATGCAATGAAGGATGTAGTCCCTACTGAATTATTACTAGAAGAACAGCACATAATAAGAAGAACTGCCTCAAATGCTCAACGAGAAATGAAAAGGGTGGTTTTAAGGGATGGTGGGTGGGATCTATAGAGGTGTGCTGCATTTTCCAAAGGTAAACAAGAGAAAAGTTGAATAATGGAGCTGACAGATATGGAATGTATTATCTCACATCACTTACCTCAGACTCTGGGGGGCCCCTATTTTTTCCTAGGCACTGCAGAGGTGATGAGGCCTTCAAGGAAATCCAGCACAGGGAGGAAGCCGCAACCAGCTGCAACGGCGGTAGAGGCACTCCTCACTCCCCTACACATACACTCAGCCTCAGAGGCTGTGATACTGTTGTTATTGAGGTTTGTGGAAGGGGATGGCAGAAGGCTCTCATAACAAGCGCTATACTGTGAGCCTGAACACACCCCCTCCCACAGAGCTCATCCAATGGCAGTCAGAGGGTCAGACACACACACACACACAGCCTTATCAGCCAACACCCCCCATCCAGCTTCCCCATCACATTCAAATGCTTTAGGATTAAAGTACAGCTGACTGATAAAACATTAAACTATTGTTTAACCACTTTGCCTATATGTATACTGCTTGAGCTCTGCCCCAAGAGCTGACATCATCTGTGTGTGTGTGATCCAGCTGGTGTGTATTGTGTGTCACTGACACTGAGGTAGGTTTAGTATGGTAAAGTGATTTAAAAAACAGCACACAGCTCAGCTGGGGCTGAAAAGAGTGCAGGACATGCCTCTCATTCTTTGAGTGCGCTGGTCTATTTCTCCGCATTTCCAGACTCAAAAGCTTCTTCCCAGGGCTGTTTTTCCTCCGACAGTGACTGCGTTCTTGAAGGATTCATGGTTAACACTGTAGGGGAATAAAAAAGAGGTGCATTTCCTCAGGTTTCTACTTACATTCTGATATAAGTATAGTAATACAAGAGTTGATATTTGGCTTATGGGGGAGACCAGGCTTGTCCAATCTAGTGAATATTTATTGCATGATGCATACATGTTTTGAGGTGGTTTCTGTTTGTAAATTTAAATGGATTAAACACAAATAAATACAGTAAAGACATAAAAGGTAACATACAAAAAAAATCAAACCATTGTTTTGGCCAAACAAATAATATAAATAATATATTGTATTATTTTATTAAAATAATATTATATAGCATTATAATAATTATAGTCATAATTTTAAATGAATTCATGCCATTTAATTGTTTACACAAAAATACAAGATGTTAAACACATGTGACTACTTGCCTCAACTGCAAATATTCTTGTTCTAAAAACACAGTTCAACCACAATTGACATTTGCCTGAATGCATTGTGTGGTTACTGATATATAGCCAACTAGCCTCAGTATCCTCTACATAAAAGGTGCATTCACACACACTCACAAAAGAAAATAATTTTCTAAGTAAGCAGATACAAATGATCAGCAGATGCTGAGATGATTTGAGTGGTTTGAGATCAGCCTCCTCAAGCACATCTGCAGATTAGATGCCTCTGTATAATATGTACATGGGCAGGTGAAATTACATTCCACTGCAGTGACAGCTGTGTCCAGTTGTGTAATCTGCTACACTCCATACAGCACTATTCTACACAGCCTTTTCTTTTATCATTGTTATGCATACAGTAGTTCGGCCTCTTATATTAAACTTTAATTTTAATTTGTTACACTTTCCAAAGTATTTCATATACATTTTAAAATATAATCTTAATATTGGAACAAAAAAAAAAGTTGATTGGAAAAAAATCTGAGTATTATTTGTAAATATGTAGGCTATATTACACAGAACTAGGACTGTCTTGAATATGAGAGAAAGAAATAAAGTAGATATAGATCAGGGGTGTCCAAACTCGGTCTGGAGGGCCACTGTCCTGCAGAGTTTAGCTTCTACTTGCCTCAGTACACCTGCCTGTAAGTTTCTATTATGCCTAGTAAGACTTAGCTGATTCAGGTGTGTTTAAATGGGGTTGGAGCTGAACTCTGCAGAACAGTGGCCCTCCAGGAGCAGGACTAGACACCCCCCATGTTGATGGTTGGTGATTGAACGTCCCATTGCTCATGCACTGTTCTTGATGTCCATCTACTGGTGAAAGGTAAGAAATACTTTTTGTACATTTAATAATAATAATAATAATAACAACACCTATAGGCCTATAAAACAAGTATTTTTTGTAATATTTATTTATTATTTGTTTACGTATTATTTTAGAATAAAAAAGCAAGCTGGAATTTATTATTTTTTATGTTTTGGCTAAGAGTTATGTTGCAGTTTCTTGCACTAACGTTTGTAAATGTGACATTACAAATAACTGCGTCCTAAACGACATCAAATTCCTCGTTCTCGTCCTGCGTCATTTTAAGTCAGCAATATTTTGAGACAATTTTAAAGACATGCCGTTATGATGTTTTGAAGAAGAAAAAAGCACTTTAAAATATTTTAACCAAAGAATCGAGTTATTTATAAGAAAATTACCATCTACGCTTCCACTTGTACCGTCGTCCAGACAGGTTCCTGTGAAACTCTTATTTTACACTGATCCAGATTCAGTCTTCTATTCTATTCACAAAACCAAACCGTAAGGCGGTTACAATCGACAATCACGTTACTGATCTCAGATCGGTTTAAAATGCCTGCAAAATTATATTTACTTTTATTCATGGTTTTGAAAAAAAAAAAACATTTTCGTAAACAAAAATACGTATTTATTATACAATTCGCGGCAGTGCTCCTTCTTTTATTTCACACAATTTATTCGACCATCTCCTTTTGTTCAGGCATTAGCGGAGGGGTCTCAGTCGTGGAAAAAGCGCCAAGTTCTACAGCTGAAGACGCGGTTGTCAAGTTTGTGTATATTCAAAACGAAACTGCGTACTAGGGATTGTATTTTGCGAAAATGTAACGCGTGCATAATAAGATTCCTTAGGTAAGACCATTAAATGTAGTGCTATTTTTTATTACGTAGCTCTGAAGTAACGTTACTCTTGCTGAAATGAACGTGCATGTTGTGTGGGCTGGGCGGCTACTCAGTTAGCCACACTGCTATATATGTGTCTTCATGCATATGAATTAAAAATGATCAAACTAAGAGTCTCGAGATCATATGACGCAAATATTTAACATCAATCGATTATATATAAATAAAAAATTGATAGCTAAAGTCATATTCTTAGCAGAAAACGCTTCTATTACTTTCTAGGGCACATCAGAGCTAAGGCTTTCCCGCGGTTCGTGGCTGATCGTGAATGTTTTGATTGAGTTTGTTTCGTTTTTTGACATTTACTTTGGTTTCTCTTTCATCTTCTGTAGTGAATAGTTAAAATGCCTGGACTGCATAGTGAAGGTGGAGTGGTGGCTGCAGTTGGCAGTCCTGTGAAGAAGAGCAAACTCTCTCTAAAGTTCTTCCAGAAGAAGGACACCAAACGAGCCCTGGACTTCTCAGAGGCCCCGGCAGAAGACAACGGCACTGCAGAACCAGAAGAGACTACTAAGTATGGAATGTTGTTATTAGGCTATTTAATACAGATTGTATTTGAAAATACCATATAAACTTTTCCTAATTGTTCTCAAGTCATGACCAGGTTGTGCCAATGCCTTGCCCTTCATCTCCTCTCACTTGTGAGAAGCGTGAGAGCCTTGTCCCCTTCGTTGGGCTTAATAATTTGGGGAACACTTGCTATCTGAACAGCATCCTTCAGGTATACTGTTCAGCTTACCCACTAATCATGTATTATTCATGACACTCAGGCAGGACACCACAGGTGAATAGGTTGAAATTTTAGCTACTATAAAAATCATAATGATTTAATCACAGTATCTATATATATATGTGTGTATATATAATTACATTACAGTAGTTTGGATCCCACTCATCAAAACGTTTTACCCTTCTTTCAAATTTTAGGTGTTATATTACTGTCCTGGTTTTAAAGAGGCCATCGAATCGTTGTGTCAGTTGGCTAAGCTGAAAGACAAACAGCGAGAAGATGGTGCCAAAAATGAGGTTGGTAAATTTCATCTTTTAAAAAGCGTTTTCCTTTGCCTTGATTATGCTCATAACTATATATCAGTACTAATAGCTTCAATTTAGGAAAAAAGTAATTCTAAAATTTAGCTTCTAATTGAATAAATGTAGAGAATAGTTTGTCATGTTAAAATTGTTGCCTTTACTATAATTGAATGCGTTAAACATGGCATGTTTTTGTTATCATCAGGGGGACACTGGTGAGAACACCCTACCTGTTTCCATGGAGCTGCTGGGTAGTTTCCACAGCCTCATCTCTTCTGTGGAACAGTTGCAATCCAGCTTTCTGCTTAACCCAGAAAAATACAGCAACGAAGAGCTTGCCACACCACCTCGCAAGCTGCTTAACACGCTCAGGTAATGCAGTGGGCCAGAGCATCATTCAGCAACATTGAAAAGACATTTAAACCTCTGAGTTTTTCTCACTGTTGCCTTGGCTTTAATGAGTTTCCAAACAAACCTGTTTGATTTCTCCATTGCAGGCAGCTTAATCCAATGTATGAGGGTTACTTGCAGCATGATGCACAGGAGGTGCTGCAGTGCATCCTTGCTAACATCCAGGAGGCCTGTGACAATGTTAAAAAAGAGCAAACAGACAACCAGAAGGACAGCACAATGAGCAATGGAATGGGGGAGTCTAACCATGAGGATGATGGTAGCTCTGATGGCCAGTTGAGTGGAAAGAGGAAGAGCGACACAGAAGCAGGCAATGCTAAGAAAAAGCCAAAATCTCAAAGCAAACCAAAGAAAAATGAGGAAAACATGCATATGACTCGCTCAAAACGAAAGTCCTCCAGCGACATAACCACAGAGAGTTCTGACCAGAGGAATGGAACTGAGGAGCAAGAGGAAAAAAAGGAAGAGAATGACAGAAGGAGCACTACAGAGGAGGAGGAGAAGAATGACAGTCCCCCAAAAGAGATGGGCAAGAGGACAAGGAGAGGGAAGCTGGGCTGGTTGAAGCCATCTGGGAAGCAGCCTAGCATCTTCTCAAAGTTCCGCAGCATGGGACGAATTACTTCACATGTAGGAGGGAGAGGGGAGACCAAGGAGAAATCAGATTGTAGCGTCCAAGAGAAGCAGGAGAAAGATACCTCAGAGAATGAGAGTAGAACTCAAGAAGTTAAACCGAGTCTGGAAAAGAATAAAGGTAAATATTGTACACAAAATTGTGACCAAATCTCCAGCCATTTATTATTATTTTAATAATGCAGATATTCTACAATTAAACGATTGCAAATAAATATACTATATTATTTTACATAATATTTGAACATAAGATGTGTACTATTAACTGGCCAAACTGATCATATATGTATATATTGCAACTGAGATTGTAAATTATGGGAAATGGGGAAAATAAACAATAAAAAAAAATATATATAGTAAGAGGTATAAACTGAGAAATTATAACTTTTCAATTTTTTTTGAAGAGCTGCACGATAAATCGCATGTGATATTTAACGTGCATCTTGTCAGTAAAGCCGTTCTGTAATCAGCGGTAAATCTCCATCACGTGCGGGCTTTCACATGGAGCAGCATTAACTACACAGAGCCGTTGTTCACTGACAAGCTGCACAAAATATGATCGTGGTTTTGCGCAGCTTGTCAGTGAAGAACTGCTCTGTGTAGTAAATGCTTCTCCATGTGAAAGCCCGCACGTGATGGAGATTTACCGCTGATTACAGAACGGCTTTACTGACAAGATGCGCGTTAAATATCGCATGCGATTTATCATGCAGCCCTAGCTGCAATGAAACATCTATCTTTTATTTATTGATTTATTTTTTTTATTATTTTTAAATAACTTTATTTTTTTATTATTTATCATGGCCACGAACTGAGAATTTGTTCCCACAACCTAATTCATTCCCTCAGTTTAGTATATTGCAGCCACATGGATTTAAATTCTTTATATATATATATATATATATATATATTCCCCCATGTCATGTGCAGGGCTCTGTAAATTTAGGATCAATAACTTCTATAACAAGAATTTGCCTGTATTTTCCAAACAAACCTGTTTGATCTCTCCATTGCAGGCAGCTTAATCCAATGTATGAGGGTTACTTGCAGCATGATGCACAGGAGGTGCTGCAGTGCATCCTTGCTAACATCCAGGAGGCCTGTGACAATATCAAAAAAGAGCAAACAGACAACCAGAAGGACAGCACAATAAGTAATGGAATGGGGGAGTCCACCCACGAGGATGATGGGAGCTCCGATGGCCAGTTGAGCGGAAAGAGAAAGAGTGACACGGAAGCAGGCAATGCTAAGAAAAAGCCAAAATCTCAAAGCAAATCAAAGAAAAATGAGGAAAATGTGCCTATGCCCCGCTCAAAACGAAAGTCCTCCAGTGACATAACCACAGAGAGTTCTGACCAGAGGAATGGAACAGAGGAGCAAGAAAAAGAGCAAGAGAAGGACAGAGGGAGCACCACAGAGGAGGAGAAGAATGACAGTACCCCAAAAGAGGTGGGCAAGAGGACACGGAGGGGGAAGCTGGGCTGGTTGAAGCCATCTGGGAAGCAGCCTAGCATCTTCTCGAAGTTCCGCAGCATGGGGCGAATTACTTCACATGTGGGAGGGAGAGGAGAGACCAAGGAGAAATCAGATTGTAGTGTCCAAGAGAAGCAGGAGAAGGATACCTCTGAGAATGAGAGCAGAACTCAAGAAGTTAAACAGAGTCTGGGAAAGAATAAAGGTAAATATCTTACACAAAATTGTGATCAAATCCTCTCCTCTAGCGAGTTTTTTTTTTTTTTTAAGTAATGCAGATATTATACAATTAAATGATATTTACATATCATTTTTATATATATATATATATATTTCCTCCATGTCATGTGTGGGGCTCTGTAAATTTGTGATCAATAACTTGTATAACTAAAGAATTTGTCAATGTTGTGTAATTAGAGCAATCAGGCCTGGATGTGCTGAAGTGGATGTTCCAGGGTCAGCTGGTGCTGCGGACACGCTGCCTGGAATGTGAGTGTTTCACAGAGCGGAGAGAGGACTTTCAAGACATCAGCGTACCTGTGCAAGAGAAGGACAGCAGCTCCTCTGACTCTGACAATTCTCAGAGTGAGTACATTGACAGTGTTGAATCCATCTCTGTTTGTGACTGTCAGTCAACACTTTCGGATGCTGGTTAGATTATTTTATAACTATCCTCCTTTTTCAGTTTCTCCAGATCCCAAACCTGAGCTGAAAACTCTAAAGTGGGCCATATCTCAATTTGCATCTGTGGAGCGGATTATGGGTGAAGATAAATATTTCTGTGAGACCTGACGTCACGAACACTACGTCCATGTTTTTATACAGTCTATGGTATATATATAAGTTCTGGGCAACGATTAAAATTTTTAATCGGGATTAATCGCATTATGCACAAAATTCAATGAATTCAAATGTAATGTATTGCGCACTTTTTCATTTAAAAGTACTGCTATATGAGCAAAAGTGCAATAACATTTGGTTTGCAAACACTAAACAAAAAATGTTTTTTTTTTTTTTTACAGCAGTATTCCTTTTACAGAGTAGCAGTTAAAATATTTCTTGTAAATTTCAACTTAAACATTAATGTAATCAAATTAAATATAAAACCAAACTATTTGCCACTGCCAGGGCATTAACTTTTTTTATAGAAAATATTTTATAGTTTGTTATAGAAAAACAAGTTATGCTCAGAGTCCAGAGCCTCGATCATAACATTATAACAGGCACCTTCCGAGTAGAGACCTGCACTATCGCGGAACCTAACGCAGCGGAGACAACACTTGATGGGCGAGAGCGGGTGTGGGCGGGATGCGGGACTCACACTAGGTAATCTTAACCGTGCCCAAGCGCGCCCGGTTCGTTTGACTAGTGATCGCTCCGTGCCGTGCACGGTTCGTTTAGCCATCCCTGGCTCAGTTGGAAGAGGTGGGCCAGATCACGGTTCAGTTGGGCTTGGGCGCAGCACGCATGCAGTTCGAGCGCTAACCGTGCCGGAGTGCAGAACTTCGGATACGTGCAGCATGATTGCGCGTATATATTGTGAGGGCCGTGTGTTACAGCGTTCCAAACTACTCAAAATAATAAACCACAATTTAGTTAACAATACGATGCACTCCACTGTGCTGTCTTCACGTGCTATCGGAAAGGGGGTCTGAATACTTTCCGTACCCACTGTATATATATATATATATACATATATACACTGCTGCTTGAAAGTTTGTGAACCCCTTGCAGAATCTGTGAAAATGTGAGTCATTTTAACAAAATAATAGAGATCATACAAAATGTATGTTATTTTTGATTTAGTACTGTCCTGAGTAAGATATTTTACATACAAGATGTTTACATATACACCACAAGACAAAAAAATTGCTGAAATTATTCAAATAACTCCATTCAAAAGTTTGGGAACCCTTGGTTCTTAATATGGTGTGTGGTTACCTGAATGATCCACGACTGTCTTTTGTTTTGTGATGTGTTACAGCGTTCCAAACTACTCAAAATAATCAACCACAATTTAGTTAACAATACGATGCACTCCACTGTGCTGTCTTCACGTGCTATCGGAAACTTATGAAGTCGTGATTACGAGCACGTTGCATTCTTTTCTGTTAAAAACAGTGAACAGTGGTTTGTTAATGTTGATTCTTAGCCTAAATAATTTTATCTGGAGCGTTCATGTGAGCGCTGCTGCAGTCAGGCCCACCCCAAGTGCTCTCATTGGTTGTGACGCGTGATGACACTCATCCCAATCCAGTATTGATCAACATCCCACCCTCCTGTAACCCATGGTTTGTCTGTGTATTCAGAGCCAGTGAGCAACGGACTTCAAAATAATAATAATAAAAAAGAACTGTGTTAATGCGCGATAAAATAATTGTTGGAATTAATCAATGCGTTAACTTGCAGATCCATCTTTTCACACTGAGGACAATTGAGGGACTCAAACGCAACTATTAAAAAAGGTTCATTCACTGATGCTCCAGAAGAAAACATGATATACACAGTACACACATTATGTAAACAAGAACTTTATTTATTTTGGATATGATTGTTTGACAGCACATATATATATATATATATATATAGTGTGTGTAATAAACACTTGTCAATATTAAAATTACGAAAAATTGGTTTGAATGCATGGTTCAATGACTCACTCATAAGTAATTACTGGATGAATTAGCGTTTTTGAACGAATCTCTTCAATGAACAATTCAATGACAAATAAATTTTTTAACAGTCACTTGTCGCCACCTAGTGGCAAACCAATGTAATCGACACAAACGTTGCTTTCAAAAGGTGATTTGCTAGATTTTGATCGCCATCATAGACATCAATGTTTATATCCGAACTATAAACTTTCATCTCATTATTTCTGTGATAATATGAATGATTGTAAGACAGAAATAATACTTTGTGATTGAAAAGACTGTTTGTGAAGCCGTTTCTTACCTAAACATGCATGCTCTCTGTGTCAGTGGCAGCACGAACGCAGATTTGAATTTTCCGGTAAGACTTTTTCAAAGATTTAATAGACGAATCATCCTTTAGAAATGAGATCGCTTGGGTGTTTGAATTGAGATCGCAATCTTTTAACGATTAATCGTGCAGCTCTACTTAGTTCCTATCTTTCAACTATGGAAGCCCTGAAGGGCACAGTGAATTGCCCACGAGTCTGTTTCCATTGTTTATTACAGCAGAAAAAAATACAGGAAACATTAAGACTCTGAGAAATAAGGGTAAAAATGTTTAGGATTTAGCAACTTGAGACAAAATATTTTATTCAGTCTTGTTGAAGTTGCCAATGTGCATTAAGAAGTTAGTACAATCTTCCTCAATCTTTAGGATGGATCCTTATGCTGGCCTTTCCAAGGTGAATACTCCTCTGCAGACCCCTCTCAAGCTTTCCCTGCATGAGTGGTGCACTCAGCCTGATTCTCCGGACCAGAGCCATCACTACGAGCTCTTCGCCGTGGTCATGCACAGCGGAGTAACCATCAGCAGCGGTCACTACACCACTTGCATCCGCATGATGGATCTCCATCGCACCACTCTCAGGCTTCAGTCTCAGAATGACCTACGACTGTTTTTTTGTTTTGTGATGGTTGTTCATGAGTCCCTTGTTTGTTCTGAACAGTTCAACTGAGCACTGTTCTTCAGAAAAGTCCTCCATATCCTGCAGATTCTTCCGTTTTCCAGCATCTTTTGAACCCTTTCCAGCAGTGACTGTTTGAGATCCATCTTTTCACACTGATATTTCTGTGATAATATGAATGATTGTAAGACAGAAATAATACTTTGTGATTGAAAAGACTGTTTGTGAAGCCGTTTCTTACCTAAACATGCATGCTCTCTGTGTCAGTGGCAGCACGAACGCAGATTTGAATTTTCCGGTAAGACTTTTTCAAAGATTTAATAGACGAATCATCCTTTAGAAATGAGATCGCTTGGGTGTTTGAATTGAGATCGCAATCTTTTAACGATTAATCGTGCAGCTCTACTTAGTTCCTATCTTTCAACTATGGAAGCCCTGAAGGGCACAGTGAATTGCCCACGAGTCTGTTTCCATTGTTTATTACAGCAGAAAAAAATACAGGAAACATTAAGACTCTGAGAAATAAGGGTAAAAATGTTTAGGATTTAGCAACTTGAGACAAAATATTTTATTCAGTCTTGTTGAAGTTGCCAATGTGCATTAAGAAGTTAGTACAATCTTCCTCAATCTTTAGGATGGATCCTTATGCTGGCCTTTCCAAGGTGAATACTCCTCTGCAGACCCCTCTCAAGCTTTCCCTGCATGAGTGGTGCACTCAGCCTGATTCTCCGGACCAGAGCCATCACTACGAGCTCTTCGCCGTGGTCATGCACAGCGGAGTAACCATCAGCAGCGGTCACTACACCACTTGCATCCGCATGATGGATCTCCATCGCACCACTCTCAGGCTTCAGTCTCAGAATGACGATCAAGACCGAGACCGAGAGGAAGACACGAAACAGAAGAAAGAGGAGGTACCTCAAACAGAGTACGATGACGGTGAGGTGTCTTTCAGCTTGCCTGGCAGGGGGCAAAATGTGGCCAGAGTCAGCATGTCCAGCAAATCAGGAAGCAAGAGGTCCTCCGAGGGTGTTGGGCTTTTAGGAGGACAGAGAAGCGTCACCAGTTATGAGCTCAGCAACAGCAATCAAACCAATCCAGAGAAGGCTTCCGGCTCGGCCAGTCATGCCACCGGTTCTTTGCTTCATAACACAGTGAAGAAAGAGACCGAGGAAGAGGGAGTTGATGCTATGGGCGACGGGACCCAGGTGAGTTTTGACCTCGCTCTGCGGAACCTTTTGGACTTTGAGGGAAAGTGGATGCTGTTTGATGACTCCGAAGTGAGACTCTTTGAAGAAGAGGACTTCCTCAGAGCCTGTTCCCCCGAGACATGCTCCACCTCTACACCTTACCTGCTCTTCTACAAGAGAGTCTCTCAGTAAAAACAGCCGAAGGGACTCGGTTACGAAGTTTTACTGGTAAGACGTGGACTATGAAAGTACGTTTGCAGGCAACTGAAAAAGCAAGTCAGGATGTGTTAATAGTCGATATGTATGTTTGTGTAACAAGTGTCAGTGAAAAGCCGATGTGAATCTTTCAAGGCCATGACATTTGTTGCCACTTTTTTGTTTTACTGTTTTTGTACTTTATCTTCTTGTTCAGTGAGTCCATGTCATCTGCTTTTCAGTGACCCTCATGCAAACGCACCTTGGCACTTATTGCAGCAGTGCATGTGACAGTTTTCCTATACTTTCCAGCATTCCATAGAAGCTCTAATGAATAGCACAAAATTATTTCTTGTGCACTGAAATTTTATATATTTTTAAAAAGATTAATTCTTGCTTGTTTGGGTTTTGTCTCAAGTATGAATTCACATTTTTGATTAATAGCTTAAAAACCCAAAGTAGATTTCACATTAATCTCTTCATTTTTTGATACAAAGCACAGGCAATGTGTTTTGTTTCCCGCTGCAGACTATTTGCACAGTGAGAATCAAATTTAGGTGGGCAACCTCGAAAGTACAGAGTGTATAATTTGTCTATAAATGACCACAGGGATAAAGTGACCTATTTTTCTAGGTTTATAGTTTATCAGCCATACTTCAGTCCAGTCTAAGAAGCTTTTCTTTCCCATGTTGTGAGCAGGCCCTGCTATTACACCAAGATCTCTGAGCAATTAATAAAACAATTCACGAGAATCTCTTACATTCTGTTGTATATTTGAGGAGGCAGGGAAAATGTAATTATTTTTCTATTACCTGGTTATGTAGATTCTTATTTGCCACATTAAAATACCAACATATAAAAAATAAGTCTTTTGGTGCAGTTTCTTTAACAACACATTGGAATGGCTATTAGAGTATTTATTTAGTAAAATATTTAAAGTAAACAAAAGGTACATAAAACTACATAATGCTGAAAAAAAATTCATCACCTTTTTTGCTTTTTCTGTAAGGATTAAATAAACTCTTAAGTTGTACCGTAACTATTAAAAATGCACTGGGATGAAGTAAAAAAAAAAAATAATTTAAATAAAAAGTGCACAGAGTAATAGAATACAGGTTTTGACACATTGTATGCTAAATTCATCATCAGTTCTTGTGATCATGTAACAGGCCATTTTGTAAACTAATACAAAATTGGAATGATGTACCAAACGTCTTAACACTTAATCTCTTTTTACTTTATGGCAGAAACACTGATATTGTGAGGAGGACTGATATATACAAATAAATAAAATTGCATTTGTTCTTTTTATTTCTTCAATCTTCACACGTCTAGCTTGCGAAGGCTCATTCTGCTAAAAGAGTCTCTGAAAGAAAAACAAAAACTTTGTCATAAAAGCAGTAAAAACCAAAACTTTAATGGTCAGCAAACTATTTTAAAAATATGCTCGCCAACAACTTGACTACCTTCTCAAGCTGTCCTTTTGCTGCTTGTTAAAACGGAAAAAAGAAATTAAGTACATTTAAAACACCCACACCTTTTTGGACAATTATGGAACACATTATCCATGTGTCATCCATTATGAGTAACTAACTAATCATGCATTGCTGTTGACGAACTTCACTAAATAGACCAGGCTATGAAGGCCCATTTCCTGACTGTAGTAGGCCTCAATTCGATTTGATTCAATGATGGAATTTCTATGCATTCTGCAATATTTGCAGTACAATTTAAATAACAATTTTGCTTTCATATGAAACAAACTGAGCAACTGTTGTGTACTTTACAGTGAACCATTTGACTTGTATTAATAAAATATGAATGGCCCTTTGATTCAAATATTAAGGCTTGAAGGGCTTAAGGGGGAAACTCCCATTATTCATTCATTCAAATGTAGTTTGGTAAACCAAGTTGCTGCAGTAAGCTGGTTTATCGGGCGCAAGGTGACGTATACAGGACATTCTCAACAGCTTTTGACAATTTTAATTGTCTGACCTGTGTGAGTTCACCTGTAACACAGGTTTGTAGAGTTGTGGGATCTTCCTGTTAATGAGAGGCTGCAGAGCTTCTTTCAGTCTGTGGTAGTTCCTCTCCAGCTCTCTCTGATACTCTTTCTGGTCTGGACCAATCAGACTCTTATTTTTGCGAAGGGCATCTTCACATCTAGGGGAGTTATTGAAGGTTGCAGGGTTAAATTAAAGTCTCTCGAAGGGAAGTCGGTTCACCCTAAGGCCATTTCGGTAATGTTATGTGGCATTTACCATGCAGGCATTTCAAAGTTCTAATTGTATTATTACCATTTAACTGTTAAAATAACATGTCATGCAACCATACAAAAGCAGCAACATTTACATGGACTGCAAGAGTTAAATTCTTTTTGGGATAATAGTTGATCTATATACATATAGTAATACTTCATTATAAATGTGATGTAAAAAGTCATGGTTAGTAGTTGGACTACTGGAGTCCATGTTAATGTAGTGTGAGAGCATCTGGAATCAAACCTCTTGGTGAAGTCTTTGAAGCACAGTCGCAGTTTATTATGGTGCCTGTAGAGTTTAGGATCACTTGGGATCTCAGACAGAAATACCTGGGCCACCTCAAGAGGGCCCTATAGAGAAATACAATACATACATAGGTTAGAATCATTCAAATGATTTACTCATTTCACCAATGACACAAAAATGTTTGTATATATATTAATATACAAACATTTATGTGTGCGTGTGTGTCTGTATTAGGGTGTGCGATATATATCGTCTGCGATATCGTAATTGTTGTTTTAACGATATATATATATATATATATGTTTTTTTGTTTTTTTTCTGCCCCAAGTATTTAAGTAACTACATTTGTTAAATAATGGGAACTACTACATGGCAATTAAATATATTACACATTCTGGAGGCTGAATTTCCAGTTGTTATATGTACCGTTGCTGTGTCATCAAGTTGCTCAAATTAATCCAGAAGATAACTATCAGTGATATTGCATTTGTATTATTAAGTGAATAGGCTCAACTAGTCACCTGGTTAACAGTGGTGCCAACAGACCCCTGCAGAACCATCTGTAACATTTTAGCATCAGATGGGTCTTGATGAGTGGCAAAAGCCAGCTCCTGTGTCTTCTTCTGCATGTCCTCAATGGCTACTTCAATAGGCGTGGAAATTATCTGAAAGGCAAATAGTCATATATCAATATCTTCCCTTAACCTTACGAAAACACTGGCATTCAGTGTTATTGTTAACTAAAACCAAAACTATTAATAAATGTTTTGTTAACTGGAAGCTGAAATCAAATAATATATATTTGCTGAAGTATTGATATATTATATATTTATATAACTTAAATTACTAATTACTAAAATTGAAATAAAAAATAAAGCTAAATAGAAATATAAAAAATAAATAAAATAAAAATGACAAAAGCACATAAAATTACTACAACTTTAAAAAGAAAACTAAAAAAAATAATGCAAATTGTTAAAAAAAATACTATAATTAATACTAAAATGACACTGGGCATTACTATGGTATACCATGGTATTAAATTAACAAGTACTACACTCATATTCCATTAGCTATTTAAATGATCTTGATACTTTTGATGTAATTTTCATCTAGCATGAAAAACTATACAAGCTTTCACAATGCATGTTTGTGAGTTACCTCCTCTTTATGGATGATGTTGATGCGGGTCTTGATGTAGGGGAAAGCGTGGGAGGTAGTGAGAATGGTCTTTCGTTTAAACTGTTCGTGCAGGTCACCGTGAGCTCTTCCGTCGAGTGTGAACGGCGTGCAGTAGACGAAGCGGCGCAGGTTGTAGTTCTTATCGAAGTACGTGATGCGGTCCTTCATTTCATAAGTGTCAAAATATGGTTCAACGTACGTGATCTGAATGAAGGCCTGTATTGGAAAGTGATGTTATTCTCAATGCAACGTATTGTCGTTTATTATTTTTAAAACTGAGCACAAATTTTGCACCATAATGTGGTATTTCAATGCACCTTATTTGGGTCCAATTTACACTTGTCAACTGGATTGGAATCTTTAATAACTTCCACTTGGTCCTCACCAAACCTTTCACCATAGAAACTCTGGAATTAAGACAAAAATTAACTAATTAAGAAAGGTTATGTATGTGTATTACAAAAACAAAACAAAAAAAAAAAACTTTCAAATTGCTT
The DNA here is from genome assembly GCF_001515625.1 of Sinocyclocheilus rhinocerous. Classification (NCBI taxonomy): domain Eukaryota; kingdom Metazoa; phylum Chordata; class Actinopteri; order Cypriniformes; family Cyprinidae; genus Sinocyclocheilus; species Sinocyclocheilus rhinocerous. Next base: position 418,096 of record NW_015665886.1, on the reverse strand, counting down.
ATCTAATAAAACGTGAAACAGAAAATGCAAATGGTTTTGTACCTCAAGCCGATGTGAGATTTCTGCCAGCTTGGTGATGGCTGGCTCTTTGTAGACAAACTCCTGCTCATCCAAGTCACCCAATTTAGAACCATAAAATCCAACTCTGAAATAAGTGCCAAACATCCGCTTTCCATCCTGAAACAAACAAATGTGTTAATTACTAATGTGCTGTTAATTAAAGCTGCCATTTAAAAACACCAGATAACACGGAAACATAAATCCTGTTGGTACTCATTTGACATATGTCATGGGTTTACACTTTAAAACAGTTACTCATAAAGAAAGGTAAAGTGCAATGAGGCAAACACAACATTTTCTCATGGCAGCAAGTTATCAAGTGACAGCAGCAATGTAAACATTGTCTGGTACATGTTTACATAAATAACCTGCATTCAACACTGGCAATAGTGATGCAATTATATAACGGTGAAATACAGCAAAATACAGCCACTACTAATACAGTATCATTATTATAGTAGTAACATCTACCATTTGAGGATATCTGACACAACCTCTAAAAAAGAGGAGCAAAAACTTTGATTTCATTTATTATTATTATTATTCCAAATTTCTATATAGTTTCTCGATGTTACACTACCATTCAAAAGTCTGGGGTCAGTAAGTTTTTCTTTGAAAGAAATTAATACTTAAGAAAATAATAATAAATGTTGTTCTTGTAAAAAAATTCAACAAACATTAAGCATTTTAACTGTTTTCAACATTGATTTGATACTAATAAGAAATGTTTCTTGAGCAGCAAATCAGCATATTAAAATGATTTTTGAAAGACCATGTGACACTGAAGAACTAGAGTAGTGGCTGTTGAAAGTAACAAAGTATATTTTAAAGGGGTCCTATTATGCTCTTTTACAAAGTCTTGATGTTGTTTTGGGGGTGTACTAGAACAGGCTCTCATACTAGGTTGTTTGAAAAACATTATTTTTCACATATTTTACATTATTACAACACCTCTCTCCCCAGTCTGGCAAGAACAACTCGTATAGCCGTTCAAAATGGGTGTAAACAAATTATCAATAAGCCTAAATGAAAAACTAGTTAAATAGAGCATTCGAGTTAAGTAAGCATATTTAAATGAGTCAAAACATTGTATAAATAAATAGTAAGGAATAAAAGATGCATAAAACTCTGAATGATGGACATTCCAGTTCTGCAGAAATGTGTTGGGTTTTCTGCTTGTGATTTTCAGATTGTGTGGGCCTGGATACCAGGTGTCTGAGATGGTTCAGCCCCTCTCTGGTTCATTGCGAATGTTTTTTTCGGTCATAAAAGTCATGGAAATAAACCCTCGGACTATGAACTTACCACAAGACACAATAATTAAAGTGGGAAGAGGAGGGGTCAGCAACCAGGGAAATAAAAAAGGAGAGAACAGAACATTTTAATCAGGAAACCAGGAAACTCTTTGAAAGACTAAATATGCGTTGTAGTCCAAACGAGTCGTTCGTTGTAGTTTTTGAAAAGTGATTTCTGTTAAATAAAATATCTCCTTTTGAAGTGGACTTTGAGCTTTGTAACTTTGCAGATCTTTTTTATGCTCAAACAGCAACATTACAGACTAACTAAAGTTGAAAACATGAAAAAGCATAATAGGACTTTTAAAGGGGTCCTGACATGAGAAATCAAATTTGCCTTGATCTTTTGGCATATAAGAGGCCTTTGTACTATTAAAACATCCTGCAAGTTTCATAGCTTAAAATGTCCTCCTTATTATAAACAAAGCATTTATTTAATCAAGCTCCAAAAACGGCTCGTTTTGGATCTGAGATGCAAGACAAACATTTGCATAAACACTGCTTCCAGAGCAAGGCGTTGACGAATAGTCATCTTCTCATCATAGACCCCGCCTACTGGCGTTCAGTTGCTTTAACGGCTTGACACTTGATCACGCTGAATGCGAGTATCGCGATGCGTCAGAAGCAAATAGAAATTACAATCACTGCCGCTTATCTTGTCTACACTGGATATGGATACAGTATACAGAAGCGCGTTTGCTTTCTGACACGGTCCACATGTTTGAGTCTGTTGTCAGTAGGACAAATGGAGTGAAAGAACGTTCGCTTTAACGCATTTGGTTTAAACAGCTTCTTCGCGTCTTTGTACAGATATCAGAAGGATCCTAGCGTAACGAACAATTGGATAGTTTATTTTTAATGGCATCCCGGATCGTGTCTGAGGATTTTATTTTGTAAACGAGGCACGGTGTGATGGAGAGTTCACAAAGAAACATTTGATGAAGCGGAACTGGATCAGACTGCAGCTGCATCACAAACCGTAAGTAAATGATTTCATGATGCTTTGTCTGGAAATGACTGTATTTTTTTTTTTTGGATGATGATGATGTCAAAACACTCACATTGTGTTGCGTTGATACTGTTTCCTATGCAATGACTTTAGCCAATCATAACAGTGCCTGATTCCAGACCAGCCTTAAAGGACCCGCCTCTTAAAACAAGTCATTTTAGAGAGAGGGTCCGAATGAGGGTTTAAAATAAAAATTATCCCACGTTTTTTTTTTTGTGAAAATTTTTTTTTTATTAACATTATAAGTAAACCTTAAGGAACATATTAAAATAAAAAATCCATGTCATGACCCCATTAAAATAGAAAATGGTCATCTTAAATTGTAATAATTAAGTTGCAATTTCACAATATTACTGTTTTTTTTTTTTTTTAACTGTATTTTTGATTGATTAAATGCAGGCTTTCTGAGCTTATTTCAAAACCATAACTTTTTATAATGGTATATATTAGCATTATTAGCCATTAAAAAAAAAAAGAAGAAGAAAGTGAGCATCTCCACATAAGACACAAAATCTGAATATAGTTTGAGTTTGAGCCAAGCTTGAGGACAGTGGTGCAAGAAGTGGGAAATTTCTCTGTAAACTGTATTAGCATAAGATGACATAACAGGAAGAAGACCAGAGGCAACCTGATGTCCTTAAAGAGTAAGTTAACAACTGTATTCCAAATAAGAGACAAAGAACGGAACATAAGTAGCAAGCTCCTCGTGAGAAAGTAAACGTGCTGCTGAAGCCTAATACAGAACGTCAAACTGAAACACTTATGTCAATAGAAATAGGATGTCAGATAGAATTAGTATGTGCTGGAGTAACAGGGTAGGCCATAGAAGCACAGTAAGGAAAAAGAGTGGTGGGTATATATGTACAGAGCCGGGAACATGTCTGAGTGCACAGGAAGTGAAGTATTAATCAGATGCAGATAAAGGCTGAACCAAAGCAGACCAACCATACAGCCCAAATTTAGATAACGAGATGAAATATTTTCCATAATAATTACCTTAATTTATGCCATAGGTCAGCAACCAGGGAAATAAAAAAGGAGAGAACAGAACATTTTAATCAGGAAACCAGGAAACTCTTTGAAAGACTAACAAAACACGTACACACAAAACAAACAAACAGCAATACTACCATGAATCAATACTTAAAGAAAAAAACACGCAAACACAAAAGACTAAAACTCAAAAATAAGCATGCAATGAAGCAGCAGCAGGCAGAGAAAAGTGCATTAAGGGTCTTTATTAAACGGACAGTTGAGAGACGGTGTAATGCATTCCTGGTGTAATGCTGCAATAAGTGTCAAATTATGAAGGTTTTGTTGAGTCGTTGCCATGCAATAAATCAAAGTGAGATTAATACTAGTATACAAACAAATTGGTGTAAATGAGAACTCAGGGGTCGATTTAGTTTGCAATGAAATAAAAAACTCCTATAAAGAGAAGGTCAGTTGGACATCACTTTGAATGTAAATGTTTTGAAACGATGCTCACCATGATATCCCTTTAGAGGAAAAACAAGCATAATTTATGAAAAATAAATAAAATAATTCTGCATAGTCTCCAAAAAAGCATCTAGCCCTTATTCAATCTTCAGCTGATTTTGTAAATAGATACCAAAATTAATAATTCTGTCATTGGTTACTCACACTCCTGTAATTCCAAACCTCTATGATGTTCTTTCTTCTGTGGAACACCAAAAATTAATATTTGAAGACTATCCTAGTTGCTATTTTATTTTTATTTTTATTTTTTTAGATAAAGCCCAATAGTACTCTACTTTTTCAGCAACGTTGGCTCCGGAAGTATTTTCACATTCATTTTTTTCCCATAGTGATTTAATAGTGATTACCAGCTGCGAGGTGAAAATTTCACATTTTAATTTGAAGTTAAAAAAAAAAAAGGAAAAAAGTGGCAATTGGACAAAACGACAAAGGTACAAGTTTGTGTACTTACGAAGAAAAGAACTGACTCTTATGTCATTCGCACTGCTTCGTGTTTTTTTTTTTTTTTAATTCAGCTGTTAAAAAAAATGTTGAAATAGTGTGAACTAATGACTTTAACAAAAGCATATGCCATCCATTAGCAACCTCTGAGCTCACAGTAAGTTATCATTAAAAATCAATTCTCCTATGGAGACAATCACTGGGACTATACTTCCAGAACATGACTGTTGCACTCTATAATGAAAATAAATGAGGACCATTGCTGTCAAGCTGTCAAAAAACAAAACAAGAAAAAGTGTAATAAAAGTGATAAGTGTCAAACTGTTATTATTTTGAGGCTGATCTTTGCAATGACTTGATCCAGTTCACAATGTCCATGACTTGTTTACGAATCTGACTCATTCATTTTTCAAGCTAAACTGACTCAATGATCCAGTCATATATATTTAAAATATTTTCTTATATGTTCCATAGAACAAAGAAAGTCCTACACATTTGGAACGACATGAGGGTGAGTAAAAGATGTTTAGACTTTCATTTTTGGTTATCCACATGTCTCACATAAATCGAACCCTGTGCTTTTGAGACATGATAAGAAGACAAAGATGGCAGTACTGATGAAACGGAGTGAGAGAAACGGATGAGGGAGTGAAATGACGCATTCATGAATAAATCTGTCATTAGTGTCACAGTGGCTCCCATGCATGGCCTGTCAAAAATGACAATGTTAACATTGTTTTTCCTCAAGAAAGAGAAGGGAGAGAGAGGAAGATGAGAAGAGGAAGAGGGATGCTGCTGCCCACACACCACTGACAGCAGTCCCACAGAAAGAGGGATGGACAAAGAAACGAAAACGTCCATAAAAAGGTTAATGGGTCAAATTCACAGCAAAGAGAGTCATGATAAATGCCCACAGCTTGCACGTATATGGGCCAAGCATTAACCATGAAGTTTAGCACCTACCTCCCAGCCTGTGCTCTGTATAACAGAGAGAATACAGCACAAATCAACATACACAGGTCACAATCACCCCTTCACTGACTGCAAAGCATTATGGGAAACACTTGTTTCTGAAAATCCATACACTGCTGTTTAAAAGTTTGGGGGCAGTAAGATTTTTTTAAATGAATGAATTTAAATTTTTGATTTTTTAAAATTTTCTATTCAATTTCTGGAAAATAAATAAACACTATATATATACACATGTAAATATTTTCAAAATATATACTGTATGTGTGTGTATTTATATATACATAATAAATATACACAGAAAACACACATTATGCACATAAAAACTTAAATTAAAATTAGTGTTTGACAGCACTAATATATATATATATATATATATATACACACATTTTAAAACTTTTTTATTCATTTATTTAATTTGTTTTTGATTTGAGCACCAAATCAGCATAGTGTAATGATTTCTGAAGAATCAATGTCGCATTTAAAACTGGAGTAATGCCATCATGGGAATAAAATTACTTTTTAAAATGTATTAAAATAGAAAGTTCCTTTAAATTGTAATAATATTTCACAACTTCTCTTTTTTTTTTTTTTTAACAGTATTTTTGATCAAATAAATGCAGCCTTGGTGAACATAAGACACTTTCAAAAACATAAAAAAAAAAAATGAAAAAAATCTTACTGACTCCAAACTTGTGAACTCTAGTGTATTTGTTAGACTGTCACTGTACTCTCCATGCAAGACTCCTCATCCCTGTATATACTGCATGCAATAATATATCTATATATGACAATTTTGAAAAGAAAAGAAAAATTACACGTGTTTGCTTGTTGCATGATGCTAAGGTGATCTGGGTTGTTGCCAGGAAGTTTCTATACAGTTGCTAAGGTGTTTGTTGCATTGTGGTTGTGGTTGCTTTCTAGCCCAGGTCAAAAGGGTCATCCTATTCTGGTCTCAAAAGTTATAACACACTTCTCCTCAACCAGTCACTCAATTTCAGGAATCAATAATATCAATAACGTTAATGCTGCAAAACTAGTTGCTCAATGCTACGCATGAGCAAGATATAAGGCCCGTTCACACCAAGGACTATAAGTATAAAGTTTTAATAATCAGTCTAATCCAAAGAGAATAGTGGAGTCCACACCACAACTAAAATGATAACGTGACAGAGGATCAATATTGTTGGAATCACTTTCATAACAATTTTTGGCTGGTTTTCTAGCTGATGAATGATAAAACATTGATAAAATGTTAATAAAACGATACTTGCATTTCTATACTAAAAAACAACTTGAGCATTTAAGCACACAATTATTATAAACAGACTGTGTGTTGGTGTAGATGCTAATATAGTTATCGTTATAGTTATAATTCTCAGTGTGAATACTATTCATAATGCCCAGAAAATCTCACTAAATAAAGCTCACATCCACAGCACCTCACTCTGATATAAGAGAGATAGACATAGTCATGCAGTCTTGATAATGCAAAGACTCTTTCACGTGTCACACATAAATCACGTTAATGTGTATACACAAGCAAAATGTTGCCAAGTTAGACTTCTGGCAGGTTGTTGCTTTGTCCTACTAGGGCAATAATACAAAGTCCTGGTGTCTTATGCAGCACGAAAAGGCTAAACAGAGCATTTATTTTAGGATCCAAAAGATTAATAACTACACCTTTAATATAAGCATTTACCTGGTGTACAATTTTGCCAAAGGCTTCCTGAAGTTTACCATGAATAGTGGCTAATTTCTTGGCATCCCTGTTGGCCTCGTGAATAGGGATGAGCACCTTGTAGACTTCGTTCACTGCTTCGTACATACCAGCCTGGAGACAAATAACGATAAGAATGGCTCATGAGCGGTATAAAACAATATGATGTAATACAGGACTACATGCGAGTTTACTGAAATTAATATTTTTATTTTGCACAATACCGTATATACTCAAGGAGTATTTAAATGAATAAATAAATAATTAAATATTGAGTGAAAATCTAAAAAAAAAAAAAAATTTAAATTATTATATTATATACTACCAAAAGGCAAATAAGCTACTAAACGCTGCTATAACAAGCTAAATATTATTATACATAGCAATCAAATAAATTGAATGAATAGTTCACCCAAAAATGACAATTTGCTAAAAATTTACTCACCCTCCAAGATGTAGAGGAGTTTGTTTCTTAATTGGAGCAAATTTGGAGAAATTTAGAATCACTTGCTAACCAATGGATCCTCTAGAGTGAATGGGTGCCATCAGAATGAGAATCCAAACAGCTGCTAAAAACATCACAATAATCCACAAGTGATCGACGCGACTCCAGTCCAGCAATTAATGTCTTGAAACGTAAAAAAAAAAAAAAGCATGTCTGTAAGAAACAAATTCATCATTAAGGCATCTTAACTTTAAACGGTTGCTTCTGGCCAAAATATGAGTCCACAATCCATAATAACGCTTCCTCCAGTGAAAAAGTCGATCCCCCGTGGTCCTTTCACATCAAAATCCACCAACATATTTGTTTGTTTAGAACTGTTCTGGACTGTTTTTACTTGTAAATGCAGTTTGATCTGTGCACATTTCTCTCTTGACAACTTTTTTTTCAGTGGAGAAAGCAATATTATGGATAGAGGACTTGTATTTTTGAAGCAACGGTTTAAAGTGTAAAAGGTCTTAACAATGAATTTGTTTAATACAAACTGATTTTCACTTCACAAGATGAATTGATGGACTGACGATTAGTCGTGTCGATTACTCATGGATTATTGTGACGTTTTTTATCAGCTGTTTGAACTCTCATTCTGACGGCACCCATTCACTGCCGAGGATCTATTGGTGAGGAAGTGATGCTAAATTTCTTCAAATCTGTTGTGACGAAGAAACAAACTCATCCACATCTTAGACAGCCTGAATTTGAGTATTTTTGGGCGAACTATGCTTTAAAACAAACAGAATGCAGCCAAGTCATAGTAATAAAGTAGAGGTCTTTTAAACCACATACTAAATAACGCACCATAGAAAAGGAGGCTGCAGCCTGTTCCAGCAACCCAACTAAGCCTGCCTCAGTGAAGTACTTCCCAGAGCAGATGCCCTCCTCGTCTGGTGACACCACGTCATCTGACACAGCCGATTCTTCCAGCACATTAGAGGAAATGTTCTGTAGTGAGAAAGATCTCATGAATATATTATAATTAAAAAGTAAATGACCGACACATTATCTGTCACAGGGTGCGGCAGGAACCTGAAAGGTGACACAGCCCACAGGCAGGTACTTGCGGTCCTCCAGCATGCTGAGGTACTCAGCCACCAGGGCGGCGCTGTGTACCAAGCATTGAGCTGCCTCTGCATGATTATTCCTCTCTGAGTGCTTCCCGGCCATATTTTGCAGCCAGGTCAGTCGTAGATCCGGGGATGTCTGGTAGCCCTTAGCAATCCTACATAACAGAAAGGACATATTTGTCTTGATAAATACAGTAAATATGACCAAAAACAAAATCCAGTAAAAATAGTAATATTGTGGAATATTTTCACAATTTGAAATAACAGTTTTCTATTGAATATGTTAAAATAAAATGTGTTCATGTGAGGCTGAATTTTCTCCATTAATCCAGCTTTCACATGATCATTCTAATATGCTAATTTGGTGCACAAGAAACATGTCTCATTATTATCAATGTTGGAAATAAGTTGTGCTGCTTAATATTTTTGTGGAAACCACAATACATTTCCTTGATGAAAAGAAAGTTCCGAAGAAAAGCATTTATTTGAAATAGAAATATTTTGTAACATTATAAAAATCTTTTATGTTATTTGTGAACAATTAATTTTTTGTGTCCTTCAATAAAGTATTAATTTCTTTAAAAAAAAAAAATACTGATGCTAAACTTTGGAATTGTAGTTTATATATATATATATATATATATAAAAAAAAAAAACAGTCACTACAAAAACAGTTGGTAGTTATTAATAAATAATATATTTTAGCATAAATAGAGTATATGTCAAATTTATGACATTTTTAATGGTCATTAATTTTACATGCTAGGTTAATTTCATGTGAGTTAATAGTGTATTGAATAATATAACAATGTGATGTGATCCATTCTGCAAATGTAAAAACAGTACCTGTACATCAGATCAATTAGCATCTCTGGATCTTCTTGATGTTCCTTCATTTTTACTGTGTCCGAAAGAATCATGTGCAGGTTAAACACCAGATCTTGAACCTGAAACCAGTCAAAATCAGTGTTTTGTGTCAGGAGTTAGCAAATAGAGGGTGGAAAAGATTTATGAGCCTCACCTGGTCAGAAAAGGTGGTTTCTCTGAGCTCTAGGTCCTCTTCTGCATACGTGAGGATGGTCTTGAGTGAACGCCGCAGAAACTCCTCATTGAAGTTCTGGGACGTACCCACCAGAGACGAAAGAGACATGGTCACCTGCATTTTCACTCGTGCAAAGTTCTACAGGAAAGAAAACAAACAAACAAATGATAAAGCTCTTCACATATAAACAGAGACTAAATACTGTTTAAAAAAATTAAAGTAAGAAACATATGGTATCAATACAATATAGTTTATACATATCTAATAATTAATTTAATATACATAACTACATATAATCTATTTATAAATAATAAATATATATGTACTCATACATAATATTTTATAAATATACACTACTGTTCAAAAATGTGGGTTCAGAAGTTTGTGTTTGGAAGAGAATTATTACTTTTTTCCAGCAGGGATGCATTCAATCTATTAAAAGTGACAATATAAACATTTATAATACTACAAAATAGTAATATTTCAAGTAAATGCTGCTCTTTTGAACTTTGTTATTGCTTTTTTTTAATGAAATAATCTTGTATAAATGGTTTTCAAAAAATATCAAGCAACACACTGTAAATTATTCATTAATTAAATTGATTAATTATTAATGAAACTGATCACCATTCTTGGTCATCTGAAGGATCATGTCTTTAGGACACTAAAGACTGGAGTAACGGCTGTTGAAATTTCTGCTTTCCCATCACAAGAATAAATTATATTTTAAAATATATTATAATACAAATCAGTTAAATTCTATTCATTCTATTAATATCACAACATTAATGCATGTTTTTTAGTGTACACCTTTGAATGGTGTTGTATTAAGTAATATAATAATACAAAATGAAATGAAAAATGCCATATTTGCTTATACGTACATGTGGTACAGAACTGAGGGGCACAAACAATCTACTGTTATTTATGCTGATTATGACAGAGTGTGTTTAAATGTTTCTCACATTTCCGATCTCAAAGTTCTGTCTCATGAGGAGGTAGAGGGAGGCGCTGGCATGGGCTCTGATGGTGCTGATGCTACTGCTACAATTCCTCAGGAGCCGCAGGCACAGGTCAGCACACTGCTCTGTCTCCTCCTCAAACAGCAGCTCTGGAAACTAAACGCACATTCAGACTTAGACACTGTCACAAGAGATCATACACCATTTCATGTAAAGAGAGCAATCACCAAGCAAAATTGCATTGATCTGCTGGAGCTAAATTGGTCAATACAAACTCAACAGAAAATTCTGCTCTTTGACCTGATCAGCGTTCACTCACCTTTGACACGAGAGCTCTCTGTGTAGCGAAGCAGTGTTGCAAATACAGGGCACTTTGATTACATGCCATGCTGTGTAGCAGGACTTTCAGAACCCCTCCCAGAATGCTTTCTTTGGACTCCGTCACTGATACGGTCTACATGGCACATAGAGGAACCATCATAGTTATAATAAATGTCTTCTGTGTTAAAATATTGAGAGTTATTGATAGCAGTTGAGATCATTACCTGAACTATTATTTCTAGTGTATCCAATATGATGAGATTAGCTTCAGTTGCCAAGTTGCCATCAATAATTGCTTCATGCTCCAGCTCAGCCCTGGTCCTGACAAACAATGGGGTAATGAATGTTTAGAATGGTGCAATATGGCAGGTAAAACAGCAAGCGGATCCTTGAATGCCACAGCAATCTCCACACAAGCATTCAAGTGAGTGTATACAGAAGAAGGGTGACCTCTGCATACAGACCAAATATTTTGATCCATTTCTGCATAGTTTAGTAAGTTGTTGTCCTAGCCTTTGTTGTAAAATATGTATAATGTTAACCCAAACTTTGACTTACATAGACCTAATATTAATGCTTTGAAAATAAATAAATAAACAATAAATGAGCTCTAATCTATATAATTACAGACTTTGATTTTACTTATATGGACTTAATGTTTACACTGTTATTATTATTATTATTAATAATAATAATAATAAATGCACTAAACATTTACAAATAAACAAACAAGTACTAATCTGTAAAGTACAGACCAGATTTTTTTTTACCTATGGACTTAAACTTAATATTTTATTGTAATAATAATAATAATAATACATGTTTAAATATTAAAACCAAATATTTAATTAAAAATATATAAATAAATATTATAAAAACATATTTTTTTATCTATAAATACATTTTAGTTTTAATCTGTAAAATAAATACTTGAACTTTCACTTACATAGACTTAATCTTTAAAAACATTAAATAAAATAATAATGAAATATTTAATGCACTGAATATTTAAATATTTTTAAAAAATTTAAGTTCTATAACCTAATCTTGATAGGTCTGAGTTAGGCTTAATAATTTTAAAGATGTTTAACGATTCACATGAACTGTAGATGTGCAAGCATATCCTAGTGAGCTTACAAACCTAACTAAGAAGGGCTCCTGGCTTCTTTTATTGTGCAGTGGAATTCTCTTAAACCTGTATGGTACATGATTCATTCAAAAAAGGCCACACACAAACAACTGTATCATAACCCTTTATAGGGCAGGAGAGAGCCATGGCCCTGTCACAGACTTGACTGATCATTGTTAGAAGCAGAGAGGGTGGTCTGTTGTTAAAAGGTTTTTGAAAATGTAGCATAATACTGTATTGTTAAACTGCAACTCTGCACCTGGAGGTTCACTGTGTACATACATTGTGCCATCCGTGATTAGGCTTTACTCATCAAGATGCTATATTTTTTACAAGCTAAATTAAACTTAAGCATTTAGTATTTACTTTTAATGCAATTTAATACTGAAAATCATTTAGCACACTGGGGCTCCAGGAGCTAGAGTAGCATTTTAAAAGGGCCCATGTTAATATGAATTCCCTATGGGTGGGCCATTGAATAGGATTTGCTCGAAAAAGAGTTGAATGTACGGAAGCACCCCCACTGCCAGACACCTGTCCTTTTGAAAAAGGGAGCCAAGTGATTACAGAAGGTTATTCAATGGCATCAAACAATAAACATTGGCAAAATGTAAAACATTTATTTATTAGATGATTTTATATTTTTATTAGATTATTTTTGTTGTATTAGGATTAGGATCATGGAGGAATAAAGGTGAGAACCACTGAACTCATGAAGGACAACTGCCACCACGTTAATTCTCCAAATTAAATCATTATTAGATACAGAATGCTCTTGGAAAAGAAGTTAAAGAGAGCAATATGACAACTATACAATATACTTCTCGTAGCTCATTAACTTGACAGTGAATATTAGGGTAACTACATTAAATTTTGAAATCATTCACTGCTAAATCTTGGACCTGAGAGGCTGGTTAAAGAGCCATGTTGCACTCTTGTTATAAACAAACTGGTTATAACAGAATCACATCATTCAAGCTGCATCCTACTCCATCTCCCCAAATAAACACACACATTGGTCTGAATCAGCTTCTGGTCAGTGGTCAGTATAACTGCATCCAGACCAACCCAAGCACCAGTAGAGGAGAGCAGAACCAAAGCACGAGGGAGAGGGGCTTTAAATTCAGGTCTGAAGCAAAGCAGGGGTCATTAAAAGCAAAACACACTTCAGATGTACAATACCTGACTGATCTCTGGCCCCTAAACACACAGCACATGAAAGAACAAGGTCAAATAAAGGGGTTATTTGAGGTCAAATGGTTAATGGTTGTCTTTTTAAAGAAGACACATAGCAGATTAATGCTGAAGTGAAAGCATTTCAAAAAACGAAAGTATAAAAAAAGTTATAGAAGTTTAAGTTTGCAGTAAAGATAATGCAGTATACAAATTTTTTTTAATTGTATATAAAATAAATACTTTATAAAAAATGTTGCACTTCAAATTGCTATAAAATCTAAGCCATATGCGTGAGCTAAACAAAGAATGTATGAACAAAGTCAATATATCTAAATATTCACAACAAACACCCTTTCAACATGAAACCAAGAAATGAGACCTACACTTTCCCTGCCTCTCCCCACAGCCTCTCAAATGTTTGTATCCCACAGGATACGTTGCCAGTTTTAGGGTTAATTTAACCATTCAGAATACACAGATAATAAAAAAAAAAAATCTTTAAGGCAGACTAATTACTAAATTAAAAGAAAACAATTAAAATAAAAAAAAATAATAAGAATAAAAAATATTTAAATTAATACCAGTTTTGCATTTTATTATTTAAAATTAATAATTATTATTACTATTTTCCTTTTCTTTTTTTTTCCACTGGAATAACTACTGACGACCACATTACAAACTTTGTGTACTTGTATCAGGCAAGTTACATAATTGAAATGGAAGCCAAAGTTCACCTACTTTAAATTTGGCTCAGGAACACACTAAACAAAAAGAAATAAAAAGAAATAAAAATAATTAATTAATTAATAAATTAAATAAAATCATACTTGTCCATCTTTTCGCTGGTCTGGCGCCAATGGGTCATGTCTTTTCTCCAGCGCAGGTTTTCTTGGCTGCCAAAAGCACTGCCTGATGGACTTCTCTCTGTGGAGGACAAAAGAAGAGAAAGGGCAACACACATCAAGTTATGTCAACCAAGTTATGTCCAACAGAATATTGTTCATATAAATATAATTTATGTATGTATGTATATATATATATATATATATATATAT